>NW_026926460.1:0-28169 GCF_032062105.1 Saccostrea cuccullata | reverse complement strand
CCCCTACTGATGTTCAATATAAGGTGACCCCTGGTCCCCCTACTGATATACAATATAAGGTCTCCTCTGGTTCCCTACTGATGTTCAATATAAGGTTCCTCTGGTCCCCTACTGATGTACAAAGTAAGGTGACCCCTGTTCCCCCTACTAATGTACAATGTAAGGTGACCCCTGGTCCCCCTACTGATGTACAATATAAGGTGTCCTCTGGTCCCCTTCTGATGTTCAGTATAAGATGACCTCTGGTCACTGTCACGACACCCTAAGCTTGATCAGTGATAACAAAACTATTTTCTATTTACAATTTTATATAAAAACAAATATGTACAAATATACAAAATGAAATTAATGAATTTCAAAATGTCTATCAGTGTCCATCCTGAGACCACGTTCCTATATCCGTCCCCGCCTCCTGTGTTTAACGGTCCATGACCTACGGGTACCACGCCCTTACACCAAATGCCACCACATCCTCGACGTCCCGCGCCTATCCCACGCGTCTTAAGCGTCTGCAATGCTGCCAAATCCGGGAAACCACGTTTCCTCTCTCACGGTCTCGGCCCAGCGTACCACGCCCTTAGGTTGCCTCCGCCGACAGCACCAAATCATACTAACGTACATGTATCAATAGGGACCTTCAACAAATATGCGTAGACATAATAAGCTTGACCCCGAACGGGCTGCCTTACAACATAACATAAATTGTTTACACATATACTTGTTTAAACATACAGTTTTAACTAACATGTATCACACCGCTTCGCAAAGCAAAATATTAATACAATGTAACGTTACGCTTTGAGTAATAAACTAAAATCATTACTTTACGCTTAAACTCACGGCATGTGCACGTGGTAAAATTCCCGTATACAATTCAAACACTTTCTCGTGGATAAAAATAGAATAAGCTCAATTAACATAATACTGCATTACTTTTTGATATAATAAATGTAAGTAAATTACACTTACCCTGATTGGAGATTCAGTTACCACGAAAAACTACCTAACCCTCCATGGACATGTGAAACTACTTTCACTGGTCAAGGAAAACGTGCGCTACCCAAGACAAACCTGACATCACCTTATATAGCGACTGGCCAAATATTTAAATCACCTGAGCGTCACAATGGGGCTCCTTGCAGGATAAACACTAAATACAAATAAGGGTCAACACAGGGCAATAAAAGAATAAAAGAAAAACAAATTAAACATGTAACAAAATCAACTTTGATTGTGACATCACCTCCCCAATTCAAGAAAGTTCACTGAACTTGTGCAAAACTCACAATCAACAAAAAAAACATATGTACAAAACCACAATGTTCATAATGTCTCACTCATATCCTACAACCTACTTAGACAATTAGCACCAACGTTCTCTGATCCTTTAATCGCCACAATATGGAACTTATAAAGTTACAAAAGTAAGAACGATCATTCTTTGTCACATTCACAATAGGTAAACTATATGGACTGTCCGAATTTTCAATCAATCCCGACTTTATCATGTTTCTTACTTCCTCGCACACTTCATCACGAGTTGTAAAAGGTAAAGGGTATGGTTTGGATCGCACAGGCTTGTCACTCGTCAACTTTATATGGTGCTCATCCAATGTCGTACATCCTGGAATATCTGATAACACATCACTATACTCTTCAAGTAACGATTTCACTTGTTCATGTTCACTTATTGTCAGTTCATCACTTACTGTGACATCACTGGGTTTCTCCTTCGAAGTAGGTAGTGTTGAATCTATCAGATCACTGTCGTCAACTGAATCGTCTTCTTCAACATCCACCATAGCTGCACTAGCGACACCTAAGATACCAGCATCAACACAACATTCTTTCCTGTCAAAATATAACTTGAGCATATTTGCATGGAATGTCTTAATTTTGCCGTTCATGTCTATTCTATAATCAACTTTCCCCAATTTCTTCACTATCTCAAAAGGACCTTTCCATTGCATTAACAATTTGTTGCTATCTGTTGGTAAAAGTACAAGCACCTTCTCACCTACTGACATGTCTCTGTTTTTAGCCTTCTTGTTGTAGTGTGCTCGGTAACGTTCGGATGACTTCTCTAAATTCTCTCTGGCCAACTGACAAGTAGACTCTAGGCGTTCTCTTAGATCAACAACATATTGATAAGTACTTCTCACCTCAGAATCCGTCTCTTCTTTTGTCCAAAGCTCTCGTAGGATTCTCATCGGAACCCTGACTCTGTGTCCGTATACCAATTCGAATGGCGAAAATTCCAAGCTCTCCTGTGGGGCATCTTGATACGCAAAAAGTGCTGCTGACAGGTACTTGTCCCAGTCTTTCGGCCGCTCTGAACACAGTCGTCGAAGAATCTGCTTCAGGTTACCATTAAATCTCTCAACCAAGCCGTTACACATCGGGTGATAGGGTGTCGTGGATAACTGTTTCATCGAAAGTAAACGACTTACTTCACCCATCAACTCTGAAGTAAACTGTGTCCCCATGTCTGTCAGCATCTCTTTCGGAACTCCGATTCTGCAAAATATATCTACTAATGCCTCAGCTACTCTTTCAGTTTCTATACCTTTGAGTGCAACCGCTTCTGGATAGCGTGTTGAAAAGTCAACTAAAGTTAAAATATAACGATTACCGTTATCAGTCATTGGCTGTATTGGTCCTACCAGATCAACTGCTACGCGTTTGAATGGCTCATCTATGATCGGCATAACACTCATTGGAACTTTAGTTGTCCTACCTTTAGGAGTAGTCCTCTGACATATGTCGCACGATCGACAAAACCGTCTTGCGTCAGCCTGGACTCCTGGCCAATAAAACTCAGCTAGCACTTTATCAATTGTCCTGGATGTAGCTAAATGACCTGCCATTAAAGACTCATGTGCAAGTGATAAAACTTTCATTCTGTACTTCTTAGGAACAACTAGTTGAGTAAACTGCTTATCATTCTCGACTTTCTCTGACTGGAAAACTCGAAACAGCATACCTTTCTTCAAAATGTACTTTACTCTGTTGCCGTTGGTTTCCTTTCCAACCAAAGTTCTAAGATTCTGCAGCGTCTCGTCTTCTTCCTGTGCTTTTAACATATCCTCTGGACAAACTTCAGATCCTATTATATCTGGAACAGAAAGAGGTTTTATCTTCTTACCTTCCATGCGTTTCTGTTGTCTAGTCACTACAGCATTCACAACACGAGGCTTCCAGTCCTTGTTCGGATCGTGAGGATCTCTAGCATGCGGAATGTTTCCGATAATCAAAGGATATAATGGAGCATGTAGGCTCCACGCATTCACTTCTCCTACGAAATACGGAGTGTCAACATTCACCTTTGCGATAGGGGTTTCAATTTTGGATCCGTCCGCCAAAAGACACACTTGATGGTCTCCAGTAAGTTGATCATCATGGACAAGACTCCTACGCACTATTACACCATTGCATCCCGTGTCTCTAAGTACTTGAACAGACTGATCATTAATTTCACCAACACAAACAGGCATCTGATCTGAGAAATTAGCTACACTGCAAGCTGATGTAGTTAATAAGTCTGACGAATTTGCCATTGAAAATGTTGAAGTTGATGTTATAGATGTAAAAGCAGAGCACTTGCCTGAATCTCTGTGTTCCTTCAAACTGCTTCCTGACTCACTTGAAGCATCCGCTTTCACCGCAAAGCTTTGATTCTTACTTGATGACTGATTACACTGCGAGGCTATATGTCCTAGCCTGGAATATTTGTAGCATCGAATATCCTTCCCTGTCTTCTTCTGTTGTGAAAAGGACTGACCATTAGTCTTCGGCGGCACTTGCTCCTTCTGGCTGGATTTCTGTTTTCAAATGTCGTCTCCTTTTTGCTAGAAGAAACTAAAGTTAATATGTTAACATGACGCGCCTCTTTGAACTGATCCGCTAACATACACATCTCTTCAATACTTTTTGGAATATGCTCCTTTAGGAACAACGATAAGTCTCTATTACAGATTGATATGAACTGATCTCGCAACACTAAGTCATATAGTCCGTTGTAAGTTTTGTTAACTTTTCCAAACTCAATCCATCTATCTAGATAACTTCCTAAACGAACTGCGAATTGTGTAAAGGTTTCACCTACCTCTGGTCTACACCTACGGAAATATTCTCGAAAACCGTCCTCTGTTTTCTCAAACCTCCTCAGCAAAGCTGTTTTAAGGGTTGCATAATCCAGAGCCTTTTCTTGTGGAAGTAGGGCATAGACATCAAGAGCTCGTCCTTTAAGTAATGCGCTTAAGTTCACGGCCCACATTCCTTCGTTCCACTTCTGTGCTATAGCGTATCTTTCGAATCGTCTAAGAAAAGAGTCTATGTCATCTTTAACCTCATCAAAGTATGGCATTTTAGGAACCTTTGCTAATGAACCATCAGATATGTCTGACTTAGCAGCTTTAGATTCTGTCTCTTTCAAACTCAACTGGTATTTAAGTTCTTGTACATTAGCTTGGTACTTACTTTCGAGTGCATCTAGAGATTTCTTTTCTTCTAGACGGAGCTTCTCTACTTCCAAAGCTTCTCTCTTCAACTCATAGTCTCTGTCCTCCTTTTGTCTCTCTCTTTGCTCAACTCTGAGTTCTCGCAGATGTGCCTGTTGTTCACGGATGAACCTCTGAAGATCCGCTCCCGTCAACTCCAAACTTTGACCATATGCAGTCAGCTCTTTTAACAAATCCATCTCAAAAATCGCCAGTAAATAAACCAACTATCAAACAACATAAACTGACACAAAAATGACAAAGCAAAATATCCCTCCAGGAAAACTGAACTAAATCGAAATCAAACCTTCATAATACAAACTAATTCATGGTAACGTCCTCTCCTCTCAGGGTCCCTTAACTTCTATCTGAACGTCTCTCTACAACAATACAATAAAAAAAAAATATTATAACTTCAATACATGAAAATACTACAATATTTTTCCAACGTTCAATCCAATTTACTCAAAAAACATTCTTTTAAAAAAAACAATCACTGATCAAAGCTAACATCATCATCCCACTTCTGACACCATTGTCACGACACCCTAAGCTTGATCATTGATAACAAAACTATTTTCTATTTACAATTTTATATAAAAACAAATATACAAAATGAAATTAATGAATTTCAAAATGTCTATCAGTGTCCATCCTGAGACCAAGTTCCTATATCCGTCCCCGCCTCCTGTGTTTAACGGTCCATGACCTACGGGTACCACGCCCTTACACCAAATGCCACCACGTCCTCGACGTCCCGCGCCTATCCCACGCGTCTTAAGCGTCTGCAATGCTGCCAAATCCGGGAAACCACGTTTCCTCTCTCACGGTCTCGGCCCAGCGTACCACGCCCTTAGGTTGCCTCCGCCGACAGCACCAAATCATACTAACGTACATGTATCAATAGGGACCTTCAACAAATATGCGTAGACATAATAAGCTTGACCCCGAACGGGCTGCCTTACAACATAACATAAATTGTTTACACATATACTTGTTTAAACATACAGTTTTAACTAACATGTATCACACCGCTTCGCAAAGCAAAATAATAATACAATGTAACGTTAAGGTCAAGATCTAGTAAATAACTTGAGACTACTTTTTTGGTGCTAGATCCATTATGACGTCATAATCATTTTCAACTTTCTTTTTCCCGTACTTTACGGCTTTAGCAGAATTATGTAGAAAATAGGGTATTTTTATGACATTCATTTTGAAATCATATGAAAAGTAAACCGGATACCTATATTAAATTTGATATTTATTTTAAGAGGAGGCCATGAACATACTAATTACCGTTTTCTGAGAGACTGTAGGCAATCTGGATACATTTCCTTTGTCGAATATGAGAAAAACTCCCATATTCGTGCCTGGTTTTCTTAATTTTTCATTCCAAATGACAGTTTAAAATACAGTTTTTCATCTTGTTTACCTACAAATTATGCCCCGAAACACCTTATTTGACTAAGCTAAAGTTGTAAAGCATAAATAAATGAATTTATTTCTCAAGTTTGATAAATCTGTAGGCACCTTTCATTTACTAGATCTTGACCTTAAGGCCGGTTTACACGGTAATACAAGTTGTATACAACTTGTCGTATACAACTTTTGTAATATGTTACCTACCTGTTCACACGGTAAAACAGGTTTATGTTCAATTCTTTGTTATGCAAACAAATAAAACGCCCTAATCAGGTTCGAATCAATCGACATAGAAGCATGGGAAGAGGAGAAATCTGTTATATATTATACTGTATATTTTAATTTGTATCATCGTCATCATCATCATTAAATTGGAAATCCAAGCCAATCTCGCATACGCTCATCAAGTAATGATAATTTGATTTATCTCTAATATCATATCGTAAATAAACGTTTCACTGCGTAATGATGTAAAAGTTTTAAAAACTACGGATCATACTACTTTTAATTTCAAAATGTAAGTTGTCATACTAAAAAAAAATACTGTTTGTTAAAAAAACAAAACAATGATCAATGAATAGTGACTTTCATATTACTTCGAAACAAACAGAAATATATTTGTCCATGGAATTTCAGACAGATTCATTTTAATATTTGCGCACAACTACATGTATAATTTACACTTATAGTATACATGTAATACATGTAATATAAATACCAGAGAAAAAAGACTGGACCGAGGAGGTTTGATACTTTATCCAGTTATATATTTCCTTTTTTGATAAACATGAACATTGTAATAATAAATTTTCCATGCAAATACCACACTAAAGTATGAATTTGATTAATAATTAATTTACTTTCTGTATAAATAAAGGTATAGTACATGTAATGTACAACACGCCACTAGAATATTCCTATTATTCTTTCTTTTTTATTTCTCCAAGTAAAGATTACCGTGCTTAATTCCATGCGTGGACAATTCTAGATGAATTTTTTTTATACATGTGCGTTATAACCCCCCCCCCCCCCCCCCCCGTTTTGGGAGACAATAAAATTATTTCTGTGCTTGCAGGCTATTTTCCTGTGTTTATTGATTAAAATGAACACCGTCATTACATTTACGATCATTTTACCGTAAAATAATTCTGTGAGATAAAATAATTTTGTTTGAGACTGGTAGGCCCTTTACACCAATCTGAAAATTTTTGAGAATTCTCAGATTTTTTTCCTCGTCTGAGTCGGAAAAAACGTTTGTAGCAAAATCCCAGACTTGAAAAAAAAAATCTCAGATTTGAGAAAAAAAAACTCAAAAGACTTGTTTGAGTTTGAGAAAATGTATACCGTCATGTAATGCAATATATTAAACACTTTGGGAGAAATTTAATTGAAAGTGTATTACGAAATTCTTGCACAAATTACAGATTTACTCCATGCATAACAGATTTATTTTCAAAGAAAGATTTGTGAAAATAGTTTGATATTTCGAAGATCTGAATTGTGACCAATGCATTTTGAACATTAAATTGTAGATATTTCTGTCCCCTAATGCAATATAATGAATTTCAAAATTCCTTTATTCATGTAGCAACATACTCTTTAGATAGTCATATCACATGCATATATTATAAAATCATGTATTAAATTTTCTAAAAATGTTTTTAAAAAGAATGATACATTGCATCCAATGAAGTGGTCAGTGAAGCATAAATAGATTACACAAATCCCAGTCCACTGATTGGCCAGAGGAAAAAGTCTCATACAACTTGCTGTACAGAATAGAGACAAGTTCTATCCGAACGCGTGGAATATACGACTTCGGGGAGGTTTAAATTCCGTGTAATAGCGCCGTACACACAGTAACATTTTGCTGTATACAGCAAGGTCTATACAGCTTGCTTTACCGTGTAAACCGGCCTTTACACTTTGAGTAATAAACTAAAATCATTACTTTACGCTTAGAACATAACCTACTTATTCAGCCAATCAAATGCTTCCATTTCTCTCAAAGAATTGATTCTTCATAGTGAAGAATTCTTCTATTTCTGAAAAATTCAACAGTGTCTGATTGGTTCACTTGACAGTTATATGGGTGTGTCTTCATTGGTCTTTGTTCAGCACACAAAAAGAAACTATTCAAAACCCACGTGCTGTTTACAATCATGTTATTTAAACTTTCTAGGCCTTGCTACATTTTTTCCCACTGTCATCTTTTGTCGCCTTTTGAATATTATTTTTTTCACATTTCGGTACATAAAGAAAATACAACCATCGTCATGAATATCAGAGACGAAACTTGTCTTTGAAGATAGATTTAATCACAATTTTCATCAAGTTTTTATTTGATATTAGACGGCCATACCCACTTCTGCTGACTAGTGCCTTGACATCTTAACACAATCATTTTTCAAAAATGTAGATATTACGATTCTTGTTACATAGATATTCATAGGCGTCGGAAACGGGGGGATCTTAGCCCCCACTTTTTTGCAAACATATACATGATATAGGCATTAAAAATGAGGGGTTTGCCTTTTTTTGTTGGTTTAGCCCCCCCCCCCCCCCCCCCCCCCCCCACATACACTTTCAATTTGCTTCCGATGCGTATGGTATTCATTAGTTCAGTAACTTTAATATCTTCACCATACCATTTCCCCAGTAAATCAAGGTATTTCATATAATCCCGTGCTAACTTGAATGGGTTTGGGAGTCCATTCTGAAACCGCGTGTGTTCGATATTGATTACGTGCTCGATATGTACAACGAGCGGTCAAGTTGAGCCTTATATATGACACAGCCGTGGGAGGAGTAACTAGTTTATTTTTAATCCATTCATTTGATTGGCTGAGGTTCTGTTCTAAGTCAGTAAGATCATATGAAGAGAAATCTTCGTCACGAAGAATGGGCTCCGCTTCGCTCCGCCCATTCTTCATGACGAAGATTTCTCTTCATATGATCTTACTATTACTTAAACTCACGGCATGTGCACGTGGTAAAATTCCCGTATACAATTCAAACACTTTCTCGTGGATAAAAATAGAATAAGCTCAATTAACATAATACTGCATTACTTTTTGATATAATAAATGTAAGTAAATTACACTTACCCTGATTGGAGATTCAGTTACCACGAAAAACTACCTAACCCTCCATGGACATGTGAAACTACTTTCACTGGTCAAGGAAAACGTGCGCTACCCAAGACAAACCTGACATCACCTTATATAGCGACTGGCCAAATATTTAAATCACCTGAGCTTCACAATGGGGCTCCTTGCAGGATAAACACTAAATACAAATAAGGGTCAACACAGGGCAATAAAAGAATAAAAGAAAAACAAATTAAACATGTAACAAAATCAACTTTGATTGTGACAGTCACCCTCTTATGTACAATATAAGGTTACCTCTGGTCCCCCTACTGATGTACATTATAAGGTGTCCTCTTGTCCCCCTACTGGTGTACAATAATAGGTGACCTCTGGTCCCCCTACTGATGTACAATATTAGGTGTCCTCTGGTCCCCTACTGATGTACAATATAAGGTGACCTCTGGTCCCCCTACTGATGTACAATATAAGGTGACCCCTGGTCCCCTTACTGATGAACAACGTAGGGTGACCTCTGGTCCCCCTACTGATGTACAATATAAGGTGACCCTTGGTCCCCCTACTGATGTTCAATATAAGGTGACCCCTGGTCCCCCTACTGATATACAATATAAGGTCTCCTCTGGTTCCCTACTGATGTTCAATATAAGGTTCCTCTGGTCCCCTACTGATGTACAAAGTAAGGTGACCCCTGGTCCCCCTACTGATGTACAATATAAGGTGTCCTCTGGTCCCCTTCTGATGTTCAATATAAGATGACCTCTGGTCACCCTACTTATGTACAATATAAGGTTACCTCTGGTCCCCCTACTGATGTACATTATAAGGTGTCCTCTTGTCCCCCTACTGGTGTACAATAATAGGTGACCTCTTGTCCCCCTACTGATGTACAATATTAGGTGTCCTCTAGTCCCCCTTCTGATGATCAATATAAGGTGACCTCTTGTCCCCCTACTAATGTACAATATAAGGTGACCCCTGTCCCTCTACTGATGTACAATATAAGGTGACCCCTGGTCCCTCTACTGATGTACAATATAAGGTGACCCCTGGTCCCTCTACTGATGTACAATATAAGGTGTCCTCTGGTCCCCCTACTGATGTACAATATATGGTGATCTCTGGTCCCCCTACTGATGTACAATATAAGGTGACTTTTTTTTCCTGTCAAAAAATTAGGGTCGTAACTTTTTTTGGAGAGGATTTAAAAAATAATTCTACACATACAGGGGAAATTTCTTCGAATTCTCTGAATGTATATAATTGGAATTTGGAGGATTACTCAACTTGCTTGTCTTCAAATACAGTTTATGTATCCCAAAAGAAAATAACAATAGGTGCATTTATTAAAGTTTTATTCCTTTTTCTTAAATGTAGTTTTGATTGGTTTATGAATTTGATGTGTTAATTCCAGGGAAAGGGGAGGAGAACTCCATGCAGCCCCAAACTTCTCATACAGGGGGTACATCTTCTTTGTAAGATAAATAAAATCAGGGGTTTACTAAAGTGTGTTAAAGTAATGAGGTCGCCTATTGAAGCATGACCTCATAAAGAAGACAAAGGATACATTAAATAATTTATTAACAAATTATTATTCCGTTATGTTAAAGGATTTGTGAAAAGTCCGAGCGAAATGAAAAGGTAGGGGTGGTAGGGGGCAAGATCTTCATTCTCCCCCTGCTTGTTAGAGATCTGCGAATGCAGAGACTGGACGTCGTTAACTCTGAGTTGCTTACTATTAGTAAGGAGATCAGAGGTTAGGCACTGTGTTATATAGATACTATAACCTTACATGGAATAATAAAATCATAGGGGAGACTACAGGTCACCCAACATAATGCACAAATGTTAAACTCTTATATATCATATATCTTATAATATTGCAATTAATGTTGCTCAGCAACCCCCCCCCTCTCTCTCTCTTTCTTTTTTAATACCCATCAGATGGTTATTCCTTTGACAAAAATAAATTTTCTGGGTTTTTATTTTACACTGTAAGGGCTTCACTATATTACGATTTATTCTATTTTCACTTTAAGTATGCAACGCACTACATTTTGTAGCGGAGTAAACAGGTCCGATAGTCGTGAACTGATCAAGGGGCCTAAGGTCCTAGTTGAACGTACGTTTTATCCTTCTGCTCCCGGAGCAGGAAAAATTTGATGCCCCCGAGCCCGATGTTTATTCCTATAGTAATATATATATAAATAAATCCTGAAGGGCATTTTCTCGGAAACTAGAGATGGTACAATCACCATTTTTTTCTTAAAAGTGGTAACTTTTCCCTCGTACCCTACCTTCAGACCCCGCACGGGACTTCAATGTTCCCGAGCCCGATGTTTATTCGTAAAATATTAAATTGTAGGGCTAGGAACTAGACGGCCATAATTATTTCGGAAACTTTTTTTCATAGAAGTGGTAACTGACCACAAGTACATTACCCTCAAAATTTCAAATCCCGGAGCAGGGGCCTTTGATGCCCCCGAGCCCGATGTTTATTCCTATAGTATTTTATGATAGGACTAAAAACTGGAGGTCAATATGAGATAAACTAGAGATGGTATAATCACCATTTTTTCATAAAAATTGTTACTTTCTCCTAGTACCCTACCCTCAAAATTTCAGACCCCGGGGCAGGGAACCTCGATGTTCCCGATCCAGATGTTTATTCGTATAGTATAATATAGTAGCTAGGGCTAAAAAATTATGTCGGAAACTAGAAATGGTATTATCACCATTTTTTCACAGAAGGGGTAACTGATCCCTAGTACCCCATCCTTAAAAGAATTAAACAGTGGCAGGGTACTTCGATGTCTCCGAGCCCGATGTTTATTCGTATAATAGCGAGCGTCGGGAAAGTACGCTCGTCAATGCGAGCTCTTACGACAACGCCTGGACGAAGAAAAAATTCGGATTAGTGCACATTCATTCTGTAGAATTTTTTTTCGCAGTAATTTGGACTCATAATGCATGTCTTCGTAAGGCTACAATCTCGCGATTATATCAACAAAAGTTCAGCAAAAAAAAATAACACGCCTTGATTTAATGGATATACAGATAAATAGTAATTAGCCCCTTCACGATAACTGCGGTACTACTCTTTTGCAGGGCAAATTAATAACTTTTGGCGAAGTTTTTGTTGATAGATAATTAAATGACGTATATAAGACAATTACTTTTACGTCATATTTCGCCAAAATATAGCATTTTGCCCTGCAAAAGAGTAGTACCGCAGTTATCGTGAAAGGGTCTATTAAAACGTTCTTCATTTAACAGCACTGCTCTAACTTGGTTTTGGTAATACAACTTACACACGACGTCATGTGACGTCAGATTCTAGACACATCAAATATCACGTGCTGTTTGGCGAACCCGATATGAATTAAAACTGAATACATGTAAATGTTTGCAATCACCCCAACGGTCACACCGTCAACATATTATTATATAGTAGGGCTAAAAACTGGAGGATCATATCTCGGAAACTAGAAATGGTACCATCACCAGTTTTTCATAGAATTGGTAACTGACCACTAGCACCCTACCCTCAAAAGAACAAGGTTCACTTTTGCTTTTTTTGGCCCTGTGAATTTCTGAAAAACGGAAACTGCTTAGTTTTAGTGAGCAATGTATTGAATATCACTTAGATCTTTGGTGATTGCGAATTTATCAAAAATGACGTTATTTGGCTAGTCAATGCATTATGACGTCGTGAATTGCGTCATTTTCTTCATATTCTGAAAAGGTCTACGAAAACGGCCAATTTTTAAAGCTATTTTTTGTTGTTTGATATAGAGCGCAACCTCTGATCTAAAATATCCAACAAGTAAATGATACAACTGTTTCGTTTCTGGGGATTAATTTTAAGACATGTTTCATTTTTCAGATATTAAAGAGAGTGCGCTATTATTTTTCTTCACTAAAAATACTCAAATATATCTGTTTACCTTAAAATTCAGTAGATTGCAATTTCATAAAGCCAGTTCTCCAAGACCTGGACGTTTAGGAGAAAAATTTTAATAGGGAATGAAAGCTCTAAGTCTGTATTTTATTTGAATGCTTCAAATGGAACACCAAGTGTTAATCAATTAATTGGTATATCTACAGGGCCATTTTATGCATGAAGTGAACCGAGCTCTTTCAGATCCCATAACTTATGTTCCATCGGTCAATGTACTCTGATACATTATAAATATAACAGTATTATACTTTTTTAATGTTGACCGGGCTAGCTAAATTGATTCCCGATCTTGTAACATCAGTTCCATTTGACAGTCGAAGGGACCCTTCCAGACCCCTCCCCTGTAAAAATATTAAGATCTAATAAATATGGGATCCAGGATGTTAGCCAGCCCCTCGGGCAATGTACGCTGATACATTAATAGTGTTATACGTTTTTTTTTCAATTTTGACTGGGCGAGCTTAATAGGTTCAAGGTCTTGTCCCGTCAATTCCTCTTGACTGCCGAAGGGTCCGTCCCAGACCCCTCCACTGTAAAAATATGAAGGTATAAATATGGAATGCAGGATGTTAGCCAGCCCCTCGGGCAATAAACTCTGATGCATAAATAATTTTAATAGTATCATACGGGGTTTTTTTCCAATTTTGACCGGGCTAGCTACATAGGTTCCCTGTCTTGTAACATCAATTCCCTTCGAAAGTCCAAGGGTCCGTCCCAGACCCCTCCCCTGTTAAAATATGAAGGTATAGATATGAGATCCATGATGTTAGCCAGCCATCGGGCAATATACTCCGATCACAGGCACTTGTTTCGAAAATAAATTTTTAATCCTTAGTATATATAATAATAACACAAGGTATCTAACTCCGAATTACACTCAGTACCAGGAAAGATGAAACTCATATGGAATCATCCTTAGGTAGTATAGATTTAAGTTTGTTCAAATCATGACCCCAGGGGTAGGGTGGGGCCAAAATGGCCGATCAAAGGTTTACATAGAAATTTATAGGAAAAATCTTTTAAAAATCTTCTTCTCAAGAACCACTAGGCCAGGAAAGATGAAACTCATATGGAATCATCCTCAGTTAGTGTAGGTTCAAGTTTGTTCAAATCATGACCCCAGGGCGTAGGGTGGGGCCACAATGGCCGATCAAATTTTTACATAGAAATATATAGGAAAAATCTTTAAAAATCTTCTTCTCGAGAACCATTGAGCCAGGAAAAATGAAACTCGTGTGAAATTATCCTCAGGTAGTGTAGATTCAAGTTTGTACAAATCGTGACCCCCGGGGGTAGGGTGGGGCAAAAATGGCAAATCAAAGTTTTACATAGGAATAAATAGGGAAACCTTTTAAAATCTTCTTTTCAAGTACATGTACTTCAAAGTCATGATTAGTGATATATCTATGGAATAATCCTAAGATAGTGTTGATTCTAGTTTGTTCAAATCACGACCCCCTGGAGTTAAAATTCAAGCCCCCCCCCCCTCCCCCAACCTCAGTAAACTGTCAGTTCTGATCTGATATGTGCATTTTCCTAGCCGTTGAGCTCAGGTGAGCGATGTGGCCCCTGGGCCTCTTGTTTAAATTTATTCTTTGCCCGAGAACATGCCACATATGGTTGTGTAGATAAATTATCGTAGAAGACAATGGTATTAAACATTTTAATACCATTGAATTTAAAATTAATGTAAAAACGAAGATAGTTGTGTTCGGGCTTTATGAGATTTGATCACGCGACCAACCCCTTTACATCCCAATAATAATCAAAAAATATACTTCACTTCTTAAATAAACGTACCGCAATACTATAAACTAAGAGTCAGCGAACACTTAGACTTGTGCAGAAATAAAACTTTTACAGTCTTTTTATTTCATAAATAGCACAATCTAACGTACAAAAGCCCATTGAGCTCATTTTTGTAAGTTAAAAAAATGAATCTTTCGCGTTATATCGCTAAACTTTCGCGAAGAAACGCGTAACTTTCGCGTTATAACGCGAAACATTTGCGAATATACGCGTAACTTTCGCGTTATAACGCGAAACTGTTGCTGTTTAACCAAGACATTTTCTTAAGTATCAACTTTCTTTTGATTTTGTGATCAAGTTTATTTATACAATGATAAGCAGAAGGCTTAGACTATCACAAGCTACATGTTTTCTTCCTATTGAATCCATCTTTACCGTCATAGATGGTCTTTCTCAGCGCTGTTCAAGCAATGCAAAAATTATGCGAGTTTTCCAAAAGTTAACTTCAATCCCTATTATTATTATCAAGATTATGAATTTCGGGAAAAATCACCCCTTTCCGGCCTCTTTCTTACACACTCTCTAGAGAATTTGAAATTATTCTATTTCATAAAGAACAAGATCTCAGAATTGTGACAACTGGATAGCAGATTTTCATTTGTCTCTGTTGGATTCACTGTAGAATACGATATCGTATTTTGATGTTGCACTGAGTGCAAGTGTCAAGTGGAGATTTTTCTTGAAAAATAATCAGTCTAAAGAATTTCTTGAATTTAAAATTTGAAAAACGTGTACAAGATAAAAATTCATTTTATCAATTGGTAAGGTTTTAAAATAGAAAAAAATATTCTGATGACTATTAAATCTATCCTGTTCTCGAATCATTTCTCCAGTACATCTTCTGAGGAAAAGATATTTTATAAATAAGTTGCTGAGAGTTCCGGTCTGTCTTCATGTTCTTATCTGTCAGTCAAGATCAAGGTTCCTGGGTAATATTTTTTCTTAATTATGAATATATTTCATATTGCAGCAATACTGATATTATTTCACTATTGAAATATTAGTCAGTGAATTGAACCCACGTACTTGTCCGGAGATATCGTAAACTATTAGTCCGTAAGGCTTTCCATCTACTGTAACTTCAACACGATCAGGGGTATTCTCTTTTTCACAGAAAGAAGTGAAAAGAGATGTTTTGCCAGCTCCAAAGTCTCCAACCACAACCAGTTTCAAATCCTCCATGTTAGAATATTCTACAAAAAATTCTAATGATTATAAAATAAAGAGAAGAAATGTTTTAAAATGCACATAAATTTTACAAAATAAAGTTTTTTTAAATATTAATTTCTGGTGTAGAAATCGTGCAGCATGACGACTATAGGCAATCTTTGGCTGACACCGCTACGCCACTTACAAACCCAGGTTGTGATTGGTGGGGGAATGTGCATTTAATTAAAAAATTTCCGCTAGAAGCAACTTTAAACTCAATTATTTCGTTGCTTTAAGTTCCCCGAAAAAATTATAATAGATTTTGTCTATTTGGGTCAACTCCATTATCAGGGTATGTCGTCCCTATGCGGAAGCTTTATATATAAAAGTGGTGATTCGGTTCTACTGTCGACCGGGAACAGTTGACATTTAACCATTTCTACTGTCGACCGGGGACAGTTGACATTTAACCATTTCTACTGTCGACTGGGGACAGTTGACAGTTGACATTTAACCATTTCTACTGTCGACCGGGGACAGTTGACAGTTGACATTTAACAATTTCTACTGTCGACCGGGGCAGTTGACAGTTGACATCTATTCATTTCTACTGTCGACCGGGGACAGTTGACAGTTGGTTAGTCTGGCATACTAGAACAGAAGGGAAGTGTCAACTGTCAACCGTCGACCTATTCCTGGTCGACACTAGAGCACAAGGGAAGTGTCAACTGTCAACCGCCGACCTGTCCCCAGTCGACACTAGAACACAAAGGAAGTGTCAACTGTCAACCGTCGACCTGTCCCCGGTCGACACTAGAGCACAAGGGAAGTGTCAACTGTCAACCGTCGACCTGTCCCCGACCGACACTAGAACACAAGGGAAGTGTCAACTGTCAACCGTCGACCTGTTCCTGGTCGACACTAGAACACAAGGGAAGTGTCAACTGTCAACCGTCGACCTATCCCTGGTCGACAGTAAATTCATGTGTGGAATGTAGAAATAATAAACTCCGTAACATTACTATAATACAGTGATGTATGAATATGTTAATTTTGTTTAAGTCAAAGTACTACTTTATCCTTATATTGGAGTTGAGCCTTGTATTTTACATTAGAAGTACAACAAAGAAAATGCCTGAACGAAGCTACTTGAGCAGGAGTGATTGCGTTTGTCAACTTTTTTATTTTAAGTTGAATAACTGATTAAATAAAGGAAATATGCATTTTTTAAATTCCTTTACTTAACATCATTTATCATTACACCTATATAAAATCATTCTTCCAAAACATATTGTTCAATCGGGCATGAATTTAATTTAATAAGTAACAGTTTTTGGAAAAAGCCTATATATGACATCACAGGAGGGTGGAGTTACCTTAAAGCAGAAATGGCACAAAGTAAACGTAATTCAAAGGAATAACAGGAGAATTTCTTATTTGATCAAATGTTAAAATAAGCAGAATGATAAAAAAAAAATGGTAGAAAACCGTTCATGTCCGAGGCACAGCTTCACTTCTTTGCGATTCTACACATTTTTTCCCGCGACAAGCTCACTGATTTTTCGTGAATTTATATAGGCCTATAATTCTTCCTTCAGCTTATTTTAGTATGCACCTCATCCACGAGCCAGCTAAAACCTAAATCACCTTGCTTTTCATCGTCTTCAGCCATTTCTCAGCATCATTAAAGTGTTCTTTCATCACAGTTACGGCAATCTCATAGTAAATAATTTATCGGTAAAACACATCGTCAGTAGTATTGGCGGACATATACCCCCCCCCCCCCACCCTCACCAGTGGGAGTCTAGAGAACAACATGAGGATAATGCAGTAACTACGGTTACTGTGAATCAATGACCATGGATATTTAAATGGCATGATAAAGATGAAGTAGAGAAGCATTTATACGAATGGATGAACATGGGTATTTAAACGTCAAACTTCGGGGAGCAAGGACTATAGACTTATTGAAAATAGAAATGTTGAGATTGCATGTTCGTTCGCACCGCAGCCGGACAGAACACATGGACTCCCAAAACATTTTTGAATCTTGACCTAAATAAAGCATTGGGAAAATAACACACAACTTTAAAAAAAAAAAAAAAAAACTTTTTAACAAACTTGTCACATGTACCGTGAAGACAGCCAAGCAGATCATATAATGATGCAAACTTGGTGTGATGTGATACCAAGAGTAAACTCGTAATGTTGGTCTACTTTCGGGTTTTAGGTTACGAATTTGCATTCACTTAGTTATTCACATGAGTCAATCAGTTTACATGTTGAGATTTTAATAATTTCCTATAATACATTTTATCGTACATACATGCAGTTCTTTATTTCATGCACAAATTCATTGTAAAAAGTCTTAAAATCCAATTACATGTACATACCTCATCAATTTTGTCCCACCCGGTTATGTCGCATACGCTTGTATATTTCGGCGAAATATGATATAATATTGTAAAGACCAATCAAAATACAAGGTATATTTGTAAATACCTAGAAAATAATGCTCCAGGGAGTTATTCTGAAGGTGGATAAATGATTTTCATTAAATTGACCAGGTACTATTTTAATAAAGTTTTCCTCCGCATACATTACTCATAAAATACATTCCAAAAAAAGTGCAACCGATATAAGAAATCGAAAATTCATCATTTTCGTTTCATTCTTTGCATGTTTATATTTTTTCTTACAATTGTGAAAATGATCAAATCACAATATACATATTTTTTTTTTGTCTTATTTGTTAAACCATACCTCGGATTATCAAATGCTTAAATATTTAAAATTTCTATTTATTATTTTTTTCAAAATATATTCTTTTTTAAGGTGTAATTTCTCATTGAAAAGAGAGATGACTTTCCAAGAAAATTATTCCGATTATTCCGAGCAGTCATATGATTTGTCCTACCAGAGTTTGGTAATGAGGACCATTATATAGTCCATTAATTAAATCGAATATGAACTAAACTATGGACATGTTGGAGAGGGGGGCGTAAATCCCAGTATATAGTGGTATATCACTATCATAATGAGATTCCGCTACATTTTCAGCCGTATTTGTGCTCGATTTCATCAATTAACAAGCTTTTTTTTTTTTATTTCCACATTTCAACTTTCAAATAACAGTACATTTATATAATCATTGTGGATTTTTATTAAACATTCACTCACTGATTCTTCCACCTCACTCAATTAACAAGCTTGCTGTTTATGGTACAAGTCATGGTGGGTATGAAAATGGACACAAATTGGCATCTTTACATGCTATAAATTTTATTAAATTTCCCGCCGATGCATTTAATAATGCATTTTAAGCGGAAGTTACATTTTTGACATAGCAACGAGTGATTGTGGTAGCTTTCAGGAAAGTCTGAATCTCAATTTCTCTCGCACATGTGCACAAATTGATACTTGAAATCCGCATTGAACTAGGCTTGACGAATTAACAGTTATGGTGGCATATTTCTGCCCCCTTCATGCAAGAAAAATTATGTTAACATACAACATAATCATGTAGACATGCAACATATTTATGTCAATATGCTAGTTAATTTTGTTGACATGCAAGTTACCAATCTTATAAGGAAATATCATATAATATGGGCAAATTTACTTTCGAACGCCTGTATCTGACATTTTAGATTCAATATGCAACATAATTATATAGACACGCGACTTATATATGTCAACATGCAAGATAATTATGTCATCATGCGAGATAATTATGTTAACATGCAAGTAAATTTTACATAATTTACTTGCATGTTAACATAATTATCTCGCATGCAAGTAAATCATGTGAACAAGCGAGATAATTATGTAGACACGCAAGATATTTATACGGAAACGTATAACCGCCTCGTGTTGGTGTTTTAGAACACGATATTATGATATAAAAATGTGGTCAAATACAATTACTTCGAGGTTTGGCGATATAATTATGACAACCATTTCTGATGAATAATACTTTTCTGATATGTTTTAGACGACTTATACACTTTGATATATCTAAGTTGAATTCCTAAATGTCGAACTAAAATAATGTGTAAAAATTAAAGCCACTAAAAATAAATATCGCAGACATTAGTGCAATATAACACAAATGAAGATTTCGCGTAGACGACTAGATTTTATCAAAGAGGAAATTCAACAAAATGCGAACGACTTGTAACATCAGATTTATTAATATTACGTATTGCATTGCATTGATGTCTGATTTGAATAAAATAATTCAAATTGTTATAGCACTAATTGCAGGCCCGTAGTGCATATCTAGACAATGCTTTCCTCTTTTTCTGAGCGTGTGCTTTTCTTAAGACTCGGGACACTCTTTGAAAACCGTAGCTACGTGCATGATTTTTATTTTCCGAAAATGATTCTTAAAAAAATGATTTTTATAAATAAAAATCTAAAATTTCATGCTGTCGGTAATTGCAATGTTTTTTCACAGAATAAACAAAAAGAAATTTACAGTTTTTAGAGTGTTATATTTATGTATATGCTTTTTTAAATGAACTCAAAGAGCAACTTCATGAAATGTATATGATTGTATAAATTATAACATAAATCTGAATTTACTAAATATATCATAATAGATTTGGGGAAGAAATTTGTGTCTGTGACAGCATAAACTAATGAGCTTGTGTGTTATCTTTAAAAAACAAAGAGGACAAAATGCAAATTATTTCATTCATTTTATAAATCTGCAATTAATTTGAAAAGTTAGAGTATGTGCAGACGTGCGTTCGATTTTTTTTATATGTCTGTATATGTTCTCCATGCAAAGAACATGATTAAAGATATCGTTATCATAATGTGCATTGTATAGTGGACAAGTATTACCAAATATAGTGACTGTCCTTTGAAGCAACATTCAGAAGATTTATTATTTAGGGAATAGCCTGCAAGATATCATATAACTATTTGATTTATTTTATTTAAATTAGACATCAATTCAGTGCAATACGTTATATTTAGAATGAAATTCATTTTCTCCTGGTATGTCCTCATCTTAATGTAAAAAGACTTGAACTCATAAAATTTTTAAAATTAAATGTTTTTGATATTACTTCAAAATTGATTTATAGCATTTTATGTCATGATAAATTTAAACCTCCGTTACATCAATATTATTATGAAAAATTGTTTGAAATTCCAAAAGCTGCTTGGAAATCTATATATGAACAAAAAATATTAGCAATTGTAGATAGAGGAATATCAGACTTTAATTATAGATTATTAAATAACTTATTGTGTAATAGAGTAATGTTGAAGAAATGGAAACATGTTGAAAATGAATTGTGTGTCTTTTGTAGAGATGTAAAAGAAAATAATGAACATCTTATTCTAAAATGTCAAAATGTGTCTCACATATGGGATGTTGTACAGCAAGTTTTGAAATTTGATATATCGTGGAAAAATATTGTTATTGGATTTTATAATGAAAAAAATGAAAAGATATTATTTTTGAATAGTATAATATCCCTGATTGCATGTAAAATTTACAAATACAAAATGTACTGTAGACTAGAAAACAAAGAAGAAAAGCCTAAAGAAATATGTTATTATATGAAGAGTATGTTGAATATTTTTTCAGAAGTATATAAGAAAATTCACCATATGAAATATTGTAATATTATAAAATGTATTAAAGACAAACTATAATTCATCAACCCATTGTAGAATAAGCCTGTTGTTCTACAAATCTTATCTGGGAGACAATAAATAGACTTTTTGAACTGGAGGTGTGGTCTCCCAGATATGTGAGGGTACTTACAATTATACATAAGTTATTCAGCTGTATTTTTAAAGGACTTTTCTTCAATTTGATATTTTGTTTATTTATTTCAAATATATGATTCTCACATGACAAATAGAAAGAATGTAATTGTTCAACTTATCTAATCAATGTATTGTACATGTGTGCGACATGTTTATTATGTTTTTGTTATTTGTAATAAATTTAAAAAAAAAAAAAAAAAAAAAAAAAAAAAAAAAAAAAATTAAATGTTCAAATTTTCAGTCTCTATTTTTTGATAATCAATTTTATTGGCTCATGACTAATGAAGATTGAAGACCCTGACATCCTTAGATCAATTTCTAGATTCTTTTGTAATCTACCTTAATTGAGTATATTTTGATATGCATATATGTAATTTTTTCAAGTTTCTCGCCTTTGACTATAATATTATAATAACATATATACAATACATGTATGTATATTCAGTATATCTCTTATATAAATTTTTATCAACTGCTCTCATTATATGTAGGATCATGTTTGTTCAATCCATTGGATCCTCCTCCTTCTTTTGTTTGTAAATCTATTTTGCGCCTCCACGGGTCCAAATTGGACTGATAAAATCTTGTATCTTGTTTAAATCTAATGAATCAAGTCGTTCTAATTTTGTTGAATCTTTCCTTTGGATTAAATCGAGTCGTCTAAGCGAAGTCTTCATATATGATATAGTGCAATAATGTCTGCGATATTATACACTTATCCACTGGTTGTGAGTGGGATAGCTCTTTTATCAACCCCTTGACAGGAACTATTCCCCTCGGGCAAGCCCTCGGGGAATAGTTCCCTGTCGCGGGTTTGATAAAAGAGCTATCCCACCCACAACCAGTGGATAAGCGTTTTATTATACTGATTTTTGAGGTTTGAATTTTTTTGGAGTAAGGAAATACTGCAAGAATAATCTGAAATGCTGATGACGTCACAATGCCACTGAAGTGATTCTGACATCATCATTCAATAGATTTATCGCTGGAAATCAAAATTGGCGGCAAAAATTGCATGAAAATTTTCCGAGGGTGGATAGCAAAAACTATACCCCGGGGTATAGCTTTGCTATTCGTGAACTATAAAAGATAGTTATTTTACCTTCTGAACTTTATATAGGAAACATTTTAACAGAAGTATAATAATTAATTTTAGCGGCTTAATTTTTACACATCATTTTATTGCGACCTTTAGAAACTCAACTTGGATATATCAAAGTGTATAAGTCGTCTAAAACATATCAAATAAGTATTATTCATCAGAAATTGTTGTCATAATTATATCGCCAAACCTTGAAGTAATTGTATTTGACAACATTTTTATATCATAAGATCGCGTTCTAAAACAACAACACGAGGCGGTTATACGTTTCCGTATATTTATGTTGACAAGCTACTTATTATGTCAACATGCTACTTATTATGTCAACATGCGACTTAGTTATGTCAACATGCGAGTTATATTTTTACATACAAGAAATTTATGTCAACATGCAAGATAATAAGTTGCATATCAACTTACATATCTTGTATGTTAACATAATTATCTTGCATGTTGACATAAATAACTCGCATGTTAACATAAATATCTCGCATGTTGACATAAAAAACTCATATGTTGACATAAATTACTCGCATGTTGACATAATTATCTTGTATGTCTAAATAATTATGTTGCATTTTGCATTTAAAATGTCTGATATGGGCGTTAGAAAGTAAATTTGGCCATATTTAATTTATATTTTCTTATAAGATTGGTAACTTGCATGTCTACATAATTATGTTGCATGTTAACATAATTTATCTTGCATGTATGGGGCAGAAATATGCCACCATAAACAGTAGAAAAAATAAATTTTTCTCTGCATGGTAACGGGTATGGAGGCCCATTGTGACAAATGGAAAAAGCTAATTATACCCCCCTCCGCTTGAAAAGTGGGAGGGTGTACTGTAATCGGTATGTCCGTCCGTCCGTCTGTCTGTTACGCTTTGGGGTACCCATCTCTTATCCGCAATTCCTCTTATACCACTGATTGAAATTTTCACAGAATCTTTTTTACAGATTGCCATTGTGCACCTCCTATTTTACTTTTTGATCTGACACATATTTTGGGTTTCCCGGCCACAGCAAAACGTGGACTTTGCCATTATAACCATATGGGAGGCGGGGGTATCATTTAGTGAGCTCATTGCTCACAGTATTTCTAGAAAAGGAATGTTTTTAAGTTTTGTGTGAATCATTGGTGTGATTGATTGTTTGATTGTATATATATTAATGTTCCTCTCGAGAATTTTTCACTCATATGGAGACGTCACCGTATGCCGGTGAAGGGCTTCAAATTTAGACCTTTATTCGGCACTCATGGCTATTAAGCAGTGAGGGTTCTTTATCGTGCCAATACCTACCGTGCTACGGGACCTACATTTTTAAGGTCATATCCGAAAGACCCGTGACTTTAGCGCTTGGCGAAGGAACAGTCACTACTTATGTTTACGTCTTAGGTATGACGCGGTGCCGAGAATGAGAGTCGAACCCGGGCCTCCCAATCACGAAGCGAACGCTCTCCCAATAGGTTACCGTGAATCATTGGTGTGTAAATCACGGAGACTTGTCACGTAGGCATATTTCATGAGGCACGTTAACCTACGTGCAATGATTCACACAAAACTTAAAAACATTCCTTATATTTACATATATTTACATTTTACGTGTAAACGTGCACCAAAAATATAATACACAACTAACGTAAATATTGTGTAACGTGCACCAAAAATATAATACACAACTAACATAAATATTGTGTAACGTGCACCAAAAATGTAATACACAACTAACATAAATATTAAAATTGATTCCCCATATTCAAGGAACCGATTTGTGTCCTCTAAATGCAGAAATAGTAAATAATCTTTAATATAATAGTTCTTTTCCTGACCACAAGCTAAACGACTAGTTTTATCAAGAAATCGATACCAGAATTACAGAATTAAATTATTTATGCAACAAATAATGAAATACACTGTAAAAGAAAAAACAAATTCGTATTTAAAAAATTGAGCAAGTGATTTTAATGGAATTTGGAACGGCAACTAAGCTCAAAAACCCATTGTCCGAGGGGAACATGATTTTTCATGGACAAAGAAATCTTCATTTCTTCATGTCTCCCTCGCTATCATGCAATAAATGTATATCATATGTTTTACATTGCTCCTTGTAGATTTTGATATTTACTGATGTAACTAAACTTTGGAGTGATGAGAATTCTTTGCTGTTTCTCATCATTCCAACTTTCAATAAAATAACGTTTAGTGAAGCAGACAATTTATATATTTTGGAAGTTTAATTTTTCATAGTTTAGAACTGACTGGTGTAGAATGAGATGACACTTGCAATTTTTATTCATTACCAGAAAAGTTTATATTAAACAAAAATGAATATTGTGTATTGATTCCAAAGCGTGTATTTTGTTTTGTTTTTCTTTTTAATTTATGCAGAACTGGCATTGCAAAAGTTTTTTTTTAAATATATATATGTACCTGGTTGTGTGGTAGAAATGGTTGGTGTGATGGCAGAAACGTGTTTCCTTAGATTATCGACATTACTCAACAATGTTCTCTAGCCAAAACAACTTTGGCTGGTTCAATGGTACAGATCCAAATCCCAAACAAAATCATGAGAATGATATCAATTTATTCGTATCTTGCATATTATAATAGCGTTTTGTAACTCTTAATCCTCCTTTATATCAAAACAGGCCTTTCATTAATTGGCCAAAATCTATATAAGATGTGATAAATACGTAAAACCAATTACATCTGTATTTTTGTGCTTGAAATGTAGAGTCTTTTTAAGATTAAATTGTAAATGTATAATAGTATTGTCAACCATCTGCTTAATTTTTGTTTTCTTATATGGTATTTTCTAAAAATGTTCAAATTTCACCATTATTTCTGTTCTATTAATTTTGCATTTTCCTGTGATTTTGTTAAGGAGTGGTCTATAGACAACAATGCTAATTGCTTAATGTTCAGCTTTATTGAAGGTGAAATGAATTATGTCTTGTTTTTATTTAATAAAGAAACAAAATCATCCCATGACAGGTTTATTAATTCCATTTTTCAAACAATTTGTGTGAAATATGAAGATAACAAAAACGCTCAAAAGTCAATTTAAACAGTTCAAATCAGGAGCAAAGCAAACACGGATCTCTAAAACATTAGAGGTAGTTTCAAGTGAAAAGGAAGAGCAATCATTCACTGTCAACCAGTCCGTGTAATTTCTGTCTTGACTAGGTAAACTAAAAGTTCAGTAGACAATCCACTGAATCCAGTGTAAAATAATGGCCTACCGACTTGTATG
Source organism: Saccostrea cuccullata (assembly GCF_032062105.1). Lineage (NCBI taxonomy): Eukaryota > Metazoa > Mollusca > Bivalvia > Ostreida > Ostreidae > Saccostrea > Saccostrea cuccullata. Next base: position 2,066 of record NW_026926460.1, on the reverse strand, counting down.
AAAACGTCAGTCAATGTTCGACTTAATAGATTTTATTTGCTATCAAGGTCATAATATCGACCATAGAATTACAAAATGTTGACTTCAAAGACTTCCAATCCTAATTAACTGGGAGATATAAACTCCATATGTTGATGTTCATGGTGTATGGCTACATATTAAACTAGAGGTATTGTGAACAATGTGCTCACTAGCTGATACCTCCTGCCTCCAATAATTTGCAAAGTTGTTTGACAAATAAATGTATGTATGAAGATTCCCATTGCAGTCTGACGCTAGTTAAATTCATGGACCATAAAAAATGAAAAAATACAGACATATTTTTTTTGTTTTCAATGTTTTACTTGTATACTTTCTTCTCCATCATTAAGGCTGTCACCTTTGCTCCCTAAGGGTGTCAGATTCGCTGATCTCCTCACAAATTTCCCCAAAAATGCAGATTTTCTGCAGAAAGCTGTTCAGAACAAACTTAGCGGGTCAGCCCTTGGATTGCAAAGATGTATCTCTGTATACACTGTCTTGTCTTTGGTTTGTTTTTTTCTGTTAGTAAATAATAGTAATAATCAGAAATCAATAAATCTTGAGTATGCAGTAATTATTACATGGTGTTAATCTACATTATCTTCTTACACGTGATCACCAATATTTAGCCTCACAATCACAGTTCTGCTTGTCTGGCTCCAACTATTCTTCTCATGAACTGGCCTATATATTCTAGTGACGGATTCAAAAGGGTTGGGGGGGTACGGGGGTTGCAACCCATCATTTGGATTTGCAAAAAAAAGAAAAAAAGAAGAAGAAGAAATTCCCATTTTTGTTTGTATTTCTACTATAGAAACCCCACCCCTTTTACCAATAAGGATTGTCGGATGTTGATATATATTTTCCTTTCTTTTTCAAAAACTTTCAGGTAATCCATACAAGTACTTCTTCCCAGGTTGATCAATCTCCCACCTTTAAAAACCATATTCCACACTGTATCCTACTGAGTTATTTAACTACATGTATGTGTAAAACTTACGTTATAATAACTCTTTTCCCCTTCACCCCCCCCCCCCATTTTGAAAAATCCTTCACACACACACACACACACACACACACACACACACACACCCTTTGAAAAAATTCTAGATCTGCGCCTGTATTTTGGCTACAATTTGCTTGTTAAAATAAAACGAAAAGCAGAAATTTGACACACAAATTTGGTAGCCTTGCATTTCAGAAAATCCCATCTAAATGTTCAACAATCTTCGTTACCTAGAAGAAGAAGGAAAACGGATTACACGAGAAGTAAAACCAAGTTTTGGGCAACATAGTTACATTCTCCAATAAGTGTCTGTTAACCAAAATATATGAATGCATTAAATTTCGAACTTTACATTGACTCATTCATATATTGAAACTGATGACCATTTCTTTTTTTTTAAGTCATTTGTATCATAACAACCCTTTTTAATGAAAAGCGTAATAAAAAAACACAAAGTTACCCAGGTTTTACTCTAATAATATATTAATTTATTACATAAAATTGAACTTTATATTATGATAAATAATCATATTTAGATTTAATCAGTGCATTCTGACTTTACTCATTTAACATTGTTTATCGTCTTTCAGTTTCATTGCTTATGAATTATTATGCCTGAACAAACAAACTCTTCTCTCTTATTTGCTTGTCTGTTAGTAAAGTAGTGTTCCCGTGAATCCCGAGGTTCCACTTTGATATATTTGAACTGTATTATACTCGTTTTCCACTTTCACATGGTCACCACGCTTTAGTTTCACTATCACAGTTCTGCTTGACTGGCCCCAAATGTTTTTATAATGTGGTCTATGCATTTTTGCAACAGTTTGCTTATTTACTTTTATGCCAAGCCAGGTGTCCACATTGGATAGAGTATCAACAACGAACATGTAAGTTCCCGCCACTGGACACACGAATACTCCTGTTCTATCATCATATCCATTACCATCATTTGTCAAAATCCCATCATATTTAACTGTCTGTCCTTTACCAACAGTAAGAATTTTATTCCCAATATAAACAGAGAAACTGACTTCCTTGG
>NW_026926459.1:0-27686 GCF_032062105.1 Saccostrea cuccullata | reverse complement strand
ATCTTTTTTCATACACTTATAAAAATGTTTCCTGTAGATTATGATTAATTTTAATTTACAACAACGTACCATTTTGCAGACTTTTAAAGAACTTTTAACCAGCTAATTCGTATTGCTTTCTAGAAAGGGGATGGGGGTACAGTGTAACAAACCTTATAATATCTTCATTCTTTCGCAAACTGTTTTTTTTTTTTCATTTTTCCTGAGATGTATTTCAGAATGAAGTAATATTTATACTGCAGTTTGCACATTTTATTTGCAAGAAATTCGGCTGGTGATTTTTGTATGCAGCGTGAAAGTTGATCACAATTTTCTTAGTAAGATTATTATCTCTGTCTCTTCAGTAGAATTCTTCATGTTTACCGCATATAATATTTTAATCCATATTTTACATGATTACAGATTTTCAGTGCAAGTATAACTGCACCAATGATTCGCCTATAGTAAGAATCTTAACAGAATTAATGTGAGAGTCTAATACGGATCTTTTTTAAATTTGACAGTTTATATATGTTTTAAAATTCTCACAAAATAATTCATTAGTAAAATCACGCATCTGATATGTACTACATATGAATGCATACTTACGACAAAAACGATCTTGTATCCGATAAGATTTAAATTAATAATTTAAATGAGCAGAATTAAAATCAAAAGTAGAGACAACCAGGGAATTAATTCATGAAAGCGTGTTCTATCTTAGTGGTATTATAGTCTATTGAACTTTATTAGGTCACCTGAGTAAACTCAGGTGACCTATTGCTATCCGTTTTCGTCCGTCGTCGTCCGTCGTCCGTCGTGTGTTGTGTGTCGTGTGTCGTGTGTTAACATTTGAACATTTTCAGCTTCTTCTCTGCAACCACTGAACCAATTTCAACCAAATTTGGCACAAAGCATCTATGGGTGAAGGGGAACGAAAATTGTGAATTTCATGATCCCTGCCCCCCTGGGGCCTGAGGGGTGGGGCCAAAACCACTAAAATTAATGCAATCTTTAAAAATCTTCTTCTTTACTCCTGGACATCAAGCAGTCAAATTATTTGCATGATTGTAATCAGCATTGAGTCCTCTACCAAAATTGTGAAATTCATGGCCCTGGGGTCAGGGGTTCTAGTGCTAGGGCGGGGCTAAATAAGTATATAGTGAAAATGCATTATTTCTTTGAAAATCTTCTTCTCTGCTTCTGGGTATTAAATAAACCAACTAAGTACATAGTTATGATGAGCAAGAGTGCCTCTACCAAAATTGTGAATTTTATGGCCCCAGGGTCAGGGGTTCTGGTGTTAGGGTGGGGCTCTATTGATTATATAGTAAAAATACATGATTTCTTTGAAAATCTTCTTCTCTGCCCCTGGATATTAAATAAACCAAGTAAGTAAATAATTATGATGAGCAAGAGTGCCTCTACCAAAATTGTGAATTTTATGGCCCCAGGGTCAAGGGTTCTGGTGTTGGGGGGAGGGGGGGGGCTCTATTGATTATATAGTGAAATTACATGAATTCTTTGAAAATCTTCTTCTCTGCTCCTAGGTATTAAATAAACTAACTAAGTGCATAGTTATGATGAGCAAGAGTGCCTCTACAAAAATTGTGAATTTTATGGCCCCAGCATCAATGGTTCTGGTGGGGGGGGGGGGGGACTTTATTGTTTATAAAGTGAAAATACATGAATTCTTTGAAAATCTTCTTCTCTGCTCCTAGGTATTAAATAAACTAACTAAGTACATAGTTATGATAAGCAAGTGTTCCTCAACCAAGATTGTGAATTTTATGGCCCCAGGGTCAAGGGTTCTGGTGTGTGTGTGTGTGTGTGGGGGGGGGTTCTATTGATTATATAGTGAAAATATGTGAATTCCTTGAAAATCTTCTTCTCTGCTCCTAGGTATTATATAAACTAACTAAGTGCATAGTTATGATGAGCAAGTGTGCCTCAACCAAAATTGTGAATTTAATGGCCCTATCATCAAGGGTTCTGGTGTTGGGGGGGGGGGGGGGGGGCTGTATTGATTATATAGTGAAATTACATGAATTCTTTGAAAATCTTCTTCTCTGCTCCTAGGTATTAAATAAATTAACTAAGTGCATAGTTATGATGAGCAAGAGTGCCTCAACCAAAATTGTGAATTTTATGGCCCCAGGGTCAAGGGTTATGGTGTTGGGGGGGGGGGCTCTATTGATCATATGGTGAAAATACATGATTTCTTTGAAAATCTTCTTCTCTGCTCCTAGGTATTAAATAAACTAACTAAGTGCATAGTTATGATGAGCAAGAGTGCCTCTACCAAAATTGTGAATTTTATGGCCCCGGCGTCAATGGTTCTGGTGGTGGTGGTGTGGGGGGGGGGGGGGGGGGGGCTTTATTGATTATATAGTGAAAATACATGAAATCTTTGAAAATTTTCTTCTCTGTCTCTGGGTATGAAGCAGATGAACTACCTATATAGTTATGATGAGTAAGGGCCCTAATCTTGCAGAATTGTGAATTTCAAGGCCCCAGGTTCAGGGGTACCATAGAGGGGGGGGGGGGGGGCTGTAATTATATACTGAAAATGAATTAATTGTTTGAAATCTGGTCCTTTGTATTTATAAAACATTTATTTACTTTTTGATAGGCAATTTTAAGGGTGCCTTTTAAAAATTTGTGCAACCTAGGGTCAGGGGTTTATGTGAGAGTGTTAGGGGCACTACTGATTATTGATTAATATTACTGATTAGTTGGAGTGCATTTTTGTTCCCCTACCCTGCTTATGGGTATTCAGTAACCAAGCTAAGCAACTGCTAAGTTTATTGTTATGATGATCAATGGTGCCCTTTCAAAATTGTGAATGCCATATAGCATCTGGCTTAAAACATGAATCAAATTCAATACACTGTAACTGGAAAGTTGTTGCATAATGCTCAGGTGACCTATAAGGCCCGTGGGCCTCTTGTTTTTATTTCAAATACAATTATAGGATTATGAAACATGAATTAATGTACATGTGCACATTTAAGGCGGGTTTTTTCCCCGGGCACGAGCACAATTATATTGAATTTTGGGGCATCTTATAATATTAGTTTAAATATCTGTATTGTTAAATTACGAATATTTAAATACAGCTAATATTTCAAAAGGAAATTGATTTAATTTGCTAAAACTTGTAGTATGAAAATGAAAGACTTCAAAGACGCCGACATTGTTCAAGGTCCACTGTGCCCCGTACGTGTTTTGCGGGAAAAACTTGTGGCCTGTACTGTACCTTTGACCACAAACACAACCAGTTGATTTAATTTATAGCAAATAAGGAATCGTCTCACACTCTGTCTAGTTGTTTTGCAGTTGTAGTTTGCTTCGAGTAGTTTCCTTATTTTTGAAGTTGAAGATCCAGACGCTTGATACTTGATAATGGTGTTTCGAACAGGCAGACACAACCTCCGTCCTCCTTTCACAGGCGCCGTAGCGAGAAATAAACCAAAATGACTTATTTGGTCATTATACGATTCAAAAATCATTGGGGGCGTGGTTTGCATAATTAACCAAAGAACGGTACGGTTCGTTTCTTGCACGGAACGGTACGCTTTGTGGACGGTACGGTACGCTTTGTTCACGGTACGGTTCGCTTTGTGGACGGTACGGTACGCTTTGTGCACGGAACGGTTCGCTTTGTGCACGGAACGGTACGCTTTGTGCACGGAACGGTTCGCTTTGTGGACGGTACGGTACGCTTTGTGCACGGTACGGTACGCTTTCTGCACGGAACGGTACGGTTCGTTTCTGAGGTGTAGTAGCACGATTTAGGGTCTGTAATATTGATGTTTCATTTGGTTGCACTTTTGTTTCATTCATTAAGAAACATAATGAGCAATTATATTTCACTGCAAATTTTTGTAAGTAAATAGTGAACACCTCTATAGATCCATAAAGTATATGTGAATTGGCACCTTCTCTGAAAAAACCCAGCGGGGGGTATTTGTCCCTATTGGACAGTTCTAGTTAATTCTTTGAAAATCTTCTTCTCTGCTGCTGGGTATTAAATAAACTAACTAAGTACATAGTTATGATGAGCAAGAGTGCCACTTCCAAAATTGTGAATTTTATGGCCCCAGGGTCAGGGGTTCTGGTGTTAGGGCGGGTCTCTATTGATCATATAGTGAAAATGCATAAATTCTTTGAAAATTTTTTCCTTCTTCTCCTGAGTTTTATGCCAATGATCCAAGTATATATATTTATGATGAAGAAAGGTGCATCTAGCAAAATGGTAATTTTTTATGCCCCCCTGGGTGGGGGGGGATACATAGTCTGAAAATAAATTATTGCATTGAAATCTGCTCTTGGTATTAATCAACCATTTTATGATAAAATTTGCAAAATTTTGAAATATGTGGCCCCAGGTTTAGTGGTTCCTTTGGGGTGAGGTGCACAACTGGTTATAAAGTGTATTAATCAACCATTTTATGATAAAATTTACAAAATTTTGAAATATGTGGCCCCAGGTTTAGTGGTTCCTTTGGGGTGAGGTGCACAACTGGTTATAAAGTGTATTAATCAACCATTTTATGATAAAATTTGCAAAATTTTGAAATATGTGGCCCCAGGGTTAGTGGTTCCTTAAGGGTGAGGTGCACAACTGGTTATAAAGTGGAAGTGCATTTTCTCTTTGTTTCTCTGATCTACCTCTGGTTATTAAGTAAATAGAGTAGGCATGCTAAGTTTATGATTATGATAAGCAATGGTGCCTCTTTCAAAATTGTGAATTATGAATTTCATGGCCTATGGTTTAAAACACGAATCAAATTTAAATGTTTGAAAGTTGTTACACAATACTCAGGTGACCTATAAGGCCCGTGGGCCTCTTGTTCTGTTATCAACTTATCAGATTCAGAATATCTGAATTTGTGGCATTTGATCTAATCATCGAATGAATTCAGTATCATTTAATTTTGTTTTTGATTTGAGATTGTATACATTAAAATAAATATTTAAATTAAATTACATTCTTTTCATTTGATACTTTGTTGTACACTGCCTTGATGTATTTACAAATATTTACAGGGTATATGCTGGAAGTTACGCACCCAACTCTCTGTCACTTGTCATCAAAAATGTCCTAGAGCAGGATGCTGGGGAATATACATGCAATGGAACAATTAATGGAACACCAAAAACTGCAAAAATCTCAATGTCTGTCAACATGCCCCTTGAAATAACAGAAGAAATGGCACCAAGATCACAGAAAGTTGAAGAAGGTACCCGAGGCTTGATTAAGTGTGTGGCCCCTGGGGGATACACAATAAGTTGGATTAGGGATGGCAAGACAGTTGGTCAAGGTAAATATCTGATTTTTAAACAGCAGGATTTAGTTAATTTTTTAGGGTGAAAATTAGGAATCAAAAACCAGCTGATGGATTGGTCATGTTGATGATGTGAGTATGAACCTATGTCTCCAATTTTGAGTTTAATGGGATATACTATCATCAGTATAACAGTATCTCTGGTAAATTTGATGCCTTACTCTAATTTGAGAAATCTGTGCTTTTAATATACAATTACCTCTTTAATTGATGTAAAACTTCTTCAGAATCAAACGGGACAGATGGTAAGTTTGATCGTCAGATCATGCTTTGCATGGAGTCAACCCAGCTTAAAAAGTGAATTTTGTTTCTTATCTGAAAAATGAACAGACACAAAGAGCATAGGTTTGAGGTAGACATGAAAAAGAGATATCTTCCTAAGAATAAATTAGCCCTTTAGAATCAGAGGGTCAACTGTTTTTTTTCCTTCTTTAATAAATTATGAAAAGGATAGGAATAATTTTCTCAGATGAAACACTAGAAAAGATAAAACTGACATAAACACTTGCAAATAGTGCACATTCTGTATTTGTACAGATCAGGACCCATTAAGTCTCTAATCATTACTTACTAAACTTACATGTACATATTTCTTGCCTGTGTTGCTGTAGAGTAAGTTGATCTTTTGAAAAGAATTGAGATTTAAAAAAACAACAACAACAACAACAACAAAACAGATTCTTTAAGTTAATAGTTAAGGTCCAAAGAGTTAAGGGTACGGATTATTGAATTGATTCGAGTATAAATATGCATTGTAGACATGTATATAATATAAATTTCTGGTAATTTTATTGCATTTATCATTTGAAATATACAAAGATTTTCATTTTAATTAGATTTATGCACAGGGAAGCTAGTGTAACTGTTTGAACATTAATTGTATAACGATATTTATTCAATTTTAAAGAAGGTTTTCTTCCAGGAATGTAACTTGTAGAATGTTCATTGTATTAACAAATTCGGATATTTATTTAAAGAAGGTTATATCTAGTGGAATATACTGTTAGAATGTCAAGGAATAGGAACAAATTTCCTCTTGTACTGGTGTAAGATGCATGGCTGACTTTTGATTTGATAAATGTGATTTTCTTTATATATATATATATAAATTTTATGAATTTTAAACTTGTTTGCTTGCTACATTTAATTTTGTATAAATCTATTTGTTTTAGCAGTTATATATATGCTACGTACATCATGTACATGTATTGTACCTATTATGATATCAACCTATATGGTCATTCTGACAGGTCACCAAGTATAATAATATATATTTTCATTGAATTTGATTTGTCAACATTCTTTTCATTTTAAAGCCTCTCGATGAACAGTGTCATGTACTCATGGGTGTGATCTTGTCTTTTACTCATTACCTGTGGTAAACTCACAGAAAAATCATTCCTGGGTCATTTCATTGGCTGCTTAACAGAGTCACGATGGCAAATCAACGAATCAGAGTTCACATTATACATATGCATATTCAGCAATGCCAAAAACTAGCTATTCCCTAGCTAACATACAGATTGCTTATAGATCCACTCTCCCATGCATTTTGAGTTTGAGAATTAAAAGGTACATATGTACTCCCATGTAATTTCTGACTGGTTTATAATGTCAGTGACCTGTACAAATTTACTCTCATCGTTTTAAAATAAACTTTGCAAGTTTTAAGGAGTTTTAAGGAGCTCAAGATTTGTACCATACTACCTGATTGGTTGTCTAGAAGGCCTTGATGATATATAAATTTCTCGTCCTTGTCTGCCCACATTTTTTACCCCAGCTCCCTCTTTATTATTTCAGTTTTCTCTTAATTCTGATCGGGATTGGTACATACATTTAGTTACCATTCAACTTTCATTATTAATATTTATGCCCCCCTTCGAAGAAGGGAGGAGCATATTTCTTTGCTGCTGTCGGTTCATTTAGTTTCTGTTCATTTTCTTCACAACAGTTGCACATAATGAAATGAAATTTGGTATACAGGTATATCAGATGAATATCTAGGTTAACTTCTGTTTTGGTATCATTTGCACCATTTTTGACAGAGTTATGCCCCTTGGACTTAGAAAAATTCCAACTATATGCCGTTTCCGTTCATTTTCTTTGGAGATGTTGCACACATTGAAATGGAATTTAGTATACAGATTATGCAGATGAATAGCTAGGCCAAGTGTTGTTTTGGGTACAATTGCACCATAATTGACAGAGTCATGCTCCTTGGACTTAGAAAAATTCCAACTATCAGAGCTCCAGATAAGGTGCGTATTTGCAGAAACACGCATTAAATTTTTCAAAATACGCATTGAAAATTAAAATAGAGCGTACAATTACGCATTAGCAATCATAGATACGCATGACACCACGAAAATATTGCGTACAACACATTGAAGAATACAGGTACGACTTACTTGATGATACGAATAGAGGTTAACTCAGTGTTTAATTTTTATCAAAAGGAAGTGCAGATTCAAAAACCTTTCAGTGACCAGGAATATTCTAGTAATAACGACGACGATCTCCATTTCGGGAGGAGTTTAAGATTAAAATCAATTTCTCTGTAGAAAGACTATGCACTAGGCATAACTTTTTTTTATTATGGGTTCATAGCCAATTTTTCATCTCTCTCAACTTACCACATTTACGAAGATTCTTTTCTCTCAGTTTACTCTTGATACGATATCTTAAATGAAGGAAAAGTTTTCTGTGTCTCTGACTCTTTGGTAGCTTGACCTACTGTATAATCCTCCTTGTCAAAAAAGAATGCTTCCGAATCTTAGCATAAAGTCTTGCTGGTATTTACAAAATTTATTTAAATAAAAGTAGGAACTGACCTTTAAAGTTTTTTCCCTCTTCAAAAACACATACTTCGATTACAAGCTCAAAAGAAAGGCTAAAACATTGATAAATAAACAAAATACTATTCAATCATTTTGCTGAAAATGAAAATATGCATTGATGAAAAAATCAGGGAGTAAATACGCTTTAGGGTGAAAAATTATCTGGAGCTCTGAACTATTCGCAGTTTCCGTTCATTTTCTTTGGAGAGGTTGCACATATTGAAATGAAATTTAGTATACAGATTAGTCAGATGATTATCTAGGTCAAGTTCTGTTTTGGGTACGATTGCACCATAATTGACAGAGTTATGCCCCTTGGACTTAGAAAAATTTCAATTATTTGCAGTTTCCGTTCATTTTCTTTGGAGAGGTTGCATATATTGAAATGGAATTTAGTATACAGATTAGTCAGATAAATATCTAGGTCAAGTTTTGTTTTGGGTATGATCGCATCACTTTTGACAGAGTTATGCCCTTTTGGACTTAGAAAAATTCCCATTTTGGGGGGGAGGGGGCATAAGTGTTTTACAAACATCTCTTGTTATATTAGAGCCTAATCAACAAATTAGCAAGCATTTCAGTGAGTTTTCCCTCTGGTATTAAGTAAAGACAAGATTACCCACAGATATCAGACAATGCTCAGCAAAGATCTACAGCTGTTCCCCCAATTAAGAATACTTGTTTTAGTACAAATATCTATGAGTTGAAACTAAAATGTGAATAAAGGAAAATGACTAAATTTTTATACAGTACCATTATTTTGTTTGTGTGTATGCGAGTCAAAACATAACAAAAACAGGCTTGATGTTTGATGGCTAAAATGTTCAATATATGTTAGTAACTAACTTTTTTCAAGAAGAAAAAAATTGACAAAAATTGGCAGAAGTGGAATAATGATGTTATGTTTATGATTGTAGTACATCCAAGATATTCTCAGGTTCCAGAGGGACTTGAAATCAGCAATGTAAATCGCAGTTTGGATGAGGGAATATTTATTTGCAATGTTGTTGGAACTGGAGCTGCTTCATCCAAAATCAAATTCATTGACATAGCAGTAACTGTGATAGGTAGGTTATATTAGAAGGTAAAAAAAATATGTGACATTTCTTTTAAGTTTAACAAAGAATATTTTTACCTTTTGATCCAGAAAACATCTTTAAAAACATTTTCTTGAGAACAACATGTCTATTACAGTGTATTATATAAAGAAATAAATAATTAACAAGATTATAATGTTCTCTAGGAAAAGAGCTTGTTTGGTCATGTGATCAAATTATGTGAAGCCACTTGCCTGTGTGGTTGTGCCTCTTTAAAATTCAGTATTCATTTGTTGCCAAAAATTCACTAACCCATAGTATCAGGCAATTAAATGTTAGCCCGGGTTTTTATAGAAAGATGGCTCACTTTAGCATGTGTATCTGTCTGACTGAATATTTTATTGAATTAAAAAATATCAGTTACTTGTGTGTTTATAACTCTATTCATCCTTGATCACTTGTTTTAACAGTTAATTAGAAAATACACAGAGTCCCCAGTACAGGTCAGATGAAAGGTGGCAGATACAGGTTTGAATGCAGAACATATGAAACCTATAAATACATTGGTTTAAGGTAGGTGGTAGAAGAAAAGACAGTGATTTACTGACACACAAAATCTATTGTAAACAGGGAAAATCGTAGGTAAAAAACTAAGATGTCTGTCTTTTATAAAATATAATTCATGTAAATTTGATATGTATGGTATTAAGTATAAAGTGGAGCTTCACTTATCCGGACGCTTTGGTTCCTAATCAATTTGCTAGGATACGTGAAGCGTCCGGATATCTGAATTACCAGTCAAACAAGACAAAACAACATTTAAAAAAATCTGTTCCGATGAAAAGTCGTCCTGATACTGAAGCATCCAGATATCTGGCATGCGGATATCTGAAGGTCCATTGTAGTTATGGGCATACATTCATAACGATACAAAATGTTGGTTTATTTACATAAGATATGACCAATTGTATGATTGGAAATTTAATTGCATGTAAGAATGACGGTAGTTTTACCCATTTTAAAGGATAATACTTCAGCTTATGGTTGGGTTTACTGTAGATTAGATAATTGAGTTAGAAAAAAAAACATTAGCTTTAGTCACTGAGCAGGATAATAAAATCAATACTTGACATTTACAGCACATATATTTGTTCAACTCCGGAAACATACAGTAAAATAAAGCTTTTTATACTTTATGTACTTTTTCTTGTGTGATTTTTCACGTAAAATTTAAACATAAATTGGTGTACTTTTAGGATGAAAGCAGTAATGAACTAGTAGGGGATAGGTTTGAGATTGACAAACAGAAAGGAATATTGATCATCAAGCAATCCAAAAAGGATGATGAAGGTCGCTACAAATGCGAGGCTAGGAATGAAGCTGGGGTGGCCAGTGAAACGGCAGAGTTAAAGGTCATCAGTAAGTCACCATTATAAATGTCACAAGGGCAGAACAATTTAGTTTGTTGTGGAATATTTTATGGTTGTTGAATCTATTCCCATTTAAGAAGGAAGAAAAAATAATAAAATGTTAAAAATATATATAAGACTAATATAAGACATCAATGATATATTGATGGGTTTTACAAAATTGACTTTGAATTTCAGTTCCCCCTAAAATTCGTGAGTTTAACAATGGAACAGGGGAAGAGGGTAAAGATGGCACCTTAAGCTGCAAGGCCTATGGAGATCCTATTCCTACCATCCGCTGGCTTAAAGGAAATGTTGTGCTTCCTGATGGAGCACCTGTAAGTTATAAAGGAACTATACAGTAAAACTCGGTTATAGCGAAGTCCTAGGGACCTGTGAATTTAATTCGCTATATCCGTAATTCGTTACAACCGTATAACGAATTTGTAAAACCATATAAAGCGAATTCGCAATATGCATGTTTTCCTTCCTGCATTACTACCAAATATGTTAGGGAAACAAATATTACAAAACATACCTTCGATAACTAAGGTTTTATTGTGAATTGAATTATATATACAATTCCATGAATAAAAATAAGTCAGTTCAATATATTAAATTTTGAGATCTTTGAAAGTTTGTTATAAAAGATGTAAATTTCATTATATTTAACTTCAACGAGACCCAAAATCAGTTCGCTATATCCGTGAATTCGTTATATCAGAGTTCATTATAACCGTAAAATTTTACAAGGATTTGTTAAGAATTTTGCCGGGGACCCAGGAAAACTTCGCTATATCCGTGAATTCGCTATATCCGTGTTCGTACTAAACAAGTTTTACTGTAACTATTGATGGAATCAATCATTAATTTTGATATTAGCGGGTTAGCTTTTTCAGAGCCTATGAAAGAATAATTACCAGGTATGATGCTTGTAAGTTTCCTGATAATTCCTGCATTTCTTTTTTTAAAGTGAAAGCAATGAAAATTGAGGCCAATGGGTCACATAGGTTTACTGTTTTAAACACTTCATTACGTTTACTTGACTTTTCAAATCTGATCATGATAGATAGACAGCTGCTTTTAAATAAAAGGAAAGAAAAATTCACTAGTACACTCTGTAGCTTTATGGCTACAAAATCATGTAACGAATACCAGCATAAGTGTACAAAGACACCCAGGGCCAGGCTGGTGCTAAAATCCTTTATCTTAATCTACTAGGGGATTGAGCTTCTTGATTTTTAAATGAATCATATATAATTTTTAACAGAGATAAGGACATAATTATACATAACAAAGTCCCACACAGTTTGATATTCCATGAGAGTGACACTGCAAAATTGCAAGAAGGAATTAAATTGCATACATACTCAGGTTTTCACATGAAGTGTGCTTTAACAATTTTCTGGAAACATTATTTTTACTACAAAATGTAAATGTCCTTGGATATATAAATGATTCTCTTCTTACAGAAAAATCTCTAAAAGAATGAAATTACCATGCTTCCAACACCTTCAATGATGACCCCCAAATATGGCATATGGTGCACTATGAATTTTATTTTTAACTCCATCCTCTATAAGCTGAGCCATTTCAGACAAAACTGTACCCTAATCAATAGATGTTTAGTATATCCCTTAATGATATATGCTCATTTCTCTCCATTTAAACTATATGTATATCACAGTCAAGCAGGAATATTAACATGGATACAATACATGAAAATAAATACCACCCCCAACTTTTTTCCAAAACAGAAAATTCTTAAATCAAAATTACCTTTTTGTTGTAAGTTTGTTGATAGAAAAAGATGCTTAAATGCTTGAAAATCAACCAAAAGTCTTTATACAATCTCTTATACTTTGATTTTGTGAACTGAAGATACATGGCTTTTAAAAACAGACCACTATTTAATATGTCTCAATAAATATAGCTCTTAGACGTGGTGGCTTTCTCCAGTGATGGCATGACATCTGTCTTCACATATGACTTAATAAATATAGCTCTTAGACGTGGTGGATTTCTCCAGTGAAGGCATGACATCATCTGTCTTCACTCTGCTGTAGCCATCTTTGTTTGGTCTTCGTGAAGATCTTCGTCCAGTTCGGCCCTCAATGATGAAGGCCACAATCTGCAGAAAGAATTAAATATCACAGCTGTATACAGTACTATTTGGTAAAAAGTTATTTAAATTCAAACCAATTTTCTAATTTTTTTTATTATAATTGAAGTGAATATATAAAAAAAAGTTTAACAATTTGATTTTAAGCAAGAAAAAGTTTCAATACAGATATAATTCTTCAATTATTTTCTTTTGAAACCAAAGAAACCAAAAATACCCTTTGTTTATTGTGGAAAATAACATATCCTGCGACACATAACACAACTGCCGTCAAAAAGTAAGCCATGAAATGACCCTCAGGTTCAGACTCTGGTACAAGGGAGGAAAGATCTGTAAGGTAAGGGGTTGTATTTAACAATTCAAATATCCTTGCTAGCCATTAATGTTTCTTATCCACTACTCTCCTCACAAACCTTCGGATTTAAGAAACACATGGCTAGAAAAGATGCAATTCATATGCAGTTAATAGGATATCCTGATTTATATACAATTTTTATCTACTGTAGAAGTACTTTTTTCTGTGTGGTATTATTTTATGCTATGTATGCGGTCACAAATTTTCCGCGGAAATTTATCCAAGCTTACTTAATATATAAATGTAAGGCATACGAGTGAAAATCTAGAAAATCAGTGTAATTTTCTACCCGCGGATTAAACAGAAATTGAGATTCCACGGAATTATGACACCGTGTAAAAAAGTAAGTCTACAGTATTTGACATGGGAAGCAAACTTGAATTTGGTAGAAATTCATGTCCACACAGCATGAATTCCCCACTTACAGGGTTCATTTTGTTTCTTTGTTGTTAGATTACAGTACATATATGAGGAATAGCAAGGGAAGGTTAAGGTCAGAAAATTATGATACAGTTGAATAGCTCCTACCAATGATGCAAAAATATCTTGATTAGTTTCTATAAAAGTTTTTTATTCATAAATAATTTCAGTTACAGGGAATATACCGGTACATGTATAGGAACTAAGATGATAAATTTTCACAAAATTCTAAATCAGAGCATGCATTTACATGAAAATCTGAGATAAGGGCAAAATTAGTAAGGTCAAGGACTTTTTGGACAGAAATGAATAGCTCTTAAAATGTGTATCAGGATATTATTGTTAAGATAAAAATATACTAAATAGTTTCTTTGAAACAGAGTCAAATGTAAAAAAAAAATATGATTGTAATTGCATAGTTCTAATTAGCTGTAGAACTGTAGCTCTCTGCGAAGTTTTTTTTACGATGCTTGGATCTGTAGCTCTCTGCTTTATATCTGTCTTTCCTGAATTCCCTCAAACAGAGAGCTACAGTTCTGCAGCTAGGTTCTTATTGATATGCACTACATGTACCAGCATGTGTATTAGAAGATTACATGAATACTTTAAAGAAAATTGAATATACAATTATTTTAGAAAAGTGATGTCAAGGTCAAAAGGGGTCATGAATTTCACTAATTATAACAAGGACTCAAGAATTTAACAATTATAATGGGAAGTATATTGCTCAACAAAATCTGAAATTGTAGGAGTAAATATGCCATCTAGGTTTAGTTAAGAAAAGTATTTCTTTAAATATTTGATGCCGTTTTGGTCTGGTTTTACTGATATTGTTTAAAGTAAATGAACATTATGATTTTTCTTGCTCTCTCTGTCATATGTAGGATTTTGTCTGTACCTGGATTCTTGTTTGCATCTTTGTTTGGATTCTTGTTTGCATCTTTGTTGGTTGGTTTGTTGTTGTCACCTATATTCTCACTATTCCTTCCTTCATCTTGAGAATTCTGACCAACACCTTCTTTACCTGTATTATCAAAATTATCACTTAAAAGCAATTTTTTCTGAATGACTGGACATAAAAGGGTAAAAGTAAAATATTTCATTTTTGATGTTATTTAAGAAATAAGGTATCATTTTTAAACATCTATAGGGATATAAATAAAGGTTGGTCACGAGATTAAATTCCATAAAGCCCAAAGGGCTTTATGATGAATTTAATCTCGTACCAAATTGTATTTATAGCCCGATAGATGTTTTAAAATGATACCTTAATACTAATATATACATTTGTGACTTATTCATATTTAATATTTGCCTGATTGTGACTTTTAGCGTGTGAGAATGCATTATTTTTCAAATGTAATCCACTGAACGCGCGTCGACCCTTTATGACGTCACTGAGAAATTACGTCAAATGATTATCCATACGCACATCTATGACCTCTTGACCCCATACCTGTATTTATACAGTTATAGATACGCATTCCTTTCAGTAGTGCTATAAAGGAAAACATTTGCAAATGTCAATATATACAAATAAAACCCATTTGATAAAATAATCTTTCATATGGCATGTGTAAAACTTGGAGATTACGAACATTTTTTTTTGAATATTGTCACTTGTGACAATCTGTTACGTTTCTTGTCACTGAAAGCATTGTTTCCAAATACCAAAGGCCATGATTTGGACAACCTGAATATACACTTCCTGAGGAGGATTTTCTATCCATATGATAACCAGGGGCCTTCTGCTCATTAAAAAAATACTTTCTCCTGTACATTTTAGTGCCAGAATCAGATCTCCTATTAAAACTTGAATGACAATTTAAACATAAAATCTTTGTTTTTTCAATAGTAATTCATTAATTATTTTAATACCAAAGGTAAATAGTAAACTATATCTAATTCCAGCTCTTGAAATAAAGGGGGTAGAGAATAGTTTCCACTGAAATTGGGCTTCAAGACATCACCATATTTTCATGGCATATTCATTATATCTGACTTACTGATGGTTAAGTCATTAACCCTGGTGGCTATTTAAGTTATAATATCTGACTTTAATGGTACAGCCATTTAAATTAATGGCAGATTTATTATATCTGACTTACTGATAGTACAATTCTTGACACTGGTGGCTTTGGTATTCAAGGTGATCAATTGGTCTGGACATTTCTGGCATTTAACCTGTTGTTGGTCCGTTTTGTCTCGGTAGAAGCCACGCGGACAGTCATCACAATCTTTAGTTTCAGGATTATATTGGCTACCAGACGGACAGTCCTCTATGGAAATACAAATTTACATTGTTTATTTGATGTTTAAGTACTTAGCATGATCCTACAGTCACTTAAACTGGTAGCCGAGTTTTTATATCTGACTTACTGATGGTACAGTCATTTAAACTGGTGGCCTAGTTTTTATATCTGACTTAAATTACCCATGATGCAGTCATTCATACTGGTGTCTGAGTAATTATATCTGACTTACTGATGTTAAAGTCGTTTACCCCAGGGGCTATTTAAGTTATATATATATATGTGATATCAATGATACTACCATTCATATTAATGGCAGATTTATTATATCTTATGACTTACTAATGGTACAGTTCTTGACACTGGTGGCTTTGGTACCCACGGTGATGAATTGGTCTGGACATTTCTGACATTTAACTTGTTGTGGGTCCGTTTTGTTTCGGTAGTAGCCACGCAGACAGTCATCACAAGCTTTAGTTTCAGGATTATATTGGCTACCAGACGGACAGTCCTCTATGAAAATACAAATTTACATTGTTAATACTGATGTTTAAGTAATTAGCATGAATCACCCCCATAACGAATATTCATCAAACAGTATAAAAATGAAATTATGACTTAAAATTGCTATAACTTAATAATAAACACTCATTCATATTGGTGATTGAGTTAATACAAGTATATCTAACTTATTGTAAAATAAATATAGTTACTAGCTTTGGTGGCTAAGTTATCAGATCTGATTTACTGATGGTACAGTTATTCAAACTGGTGGACAGGTTATTATATCTGACTTACTAATGGTACAGTTCTTTTTACTGATGGCTTTGGTACCCACGGTGATGAATTGGTCTGGACATTTCTGGCATTTAACTTGATTTAGGTCTGTTTTGTTTCGGTAGTAGCCACGCAGACAGTCATCACAAACTTTAGTTTCAGGATTATATTCACTACCCGAGGGACAGTCCTCTATGAAAATACAAATTTACATTGTTTATATTGATCATTGATTGATGATTATGTCATTGTGAGTGGTCAATTTAAGAACTTGTGACAGAAGCTTTATGTGTGAGGGTTATTTTTGTGATATGAATTATACTTTAAGAACTGAATATATATGCTAAAGCTTTCTCTTTAGGTAATGAGCATAAATTACCACCATGATAAAATTCCATCTTTCAGCATGAAATGAAAGTATGACTTAAAATTGCTTTAAATTTATCATTTTAAACAAAAAATATTTTATTTGTCATGCAACTTTTCTTATGAAACAAGAGGCCCATGGACCACAACACTCACCTAAGTAACTTTAGCCCTGATGTTCTTCACCTGATATCCCCCCTCCCCGTAATACCTATTGTGACCCCGCCCTACCCCAAGGGTCAAGATTTGAATTATTTAGAATCTGCATTACCCAAGGATGCTTCTACTTAAGTTTTATCCTTTTTTGCCTAATGGTTCTTAAGATTGAAGAAGATTTTTAAAGATTTTTCTTATATGTTTTTAATGAATAAAAACAAGATTTCCTAAAGTGGCCCCATGGCACCCTTTATTATGTCAAGGTCATTATTTGAAAAATATTTAGAATCTACACTCTCTAAGGATGCTTCAACAAAACTTTCAGCTTTTCTGGCCCTGTGCTTCTTGAAAAAAAGATTTTGAAAAAGATTTTTTCTATATATTTTAATTTGAAACTGTAGCTCTGGTTTATCCCGGGGGTATTGATTTGAACACTTCAGAATTTACACTAACCCAGGAAGTTTCACATAAGTTTCAGCTTTTCTGGCCCCGTGTTTCTTAAAAAGAGGATTTAAAAAAAAAAATTCCAATATCCTTCAATGTAAAACTTCGGATTCTCTATTGTGGCCTACCCTACCCCGCATGGCGTCTTGATTTAGAATCTACACTACCCCAGGTTGAATCAACAGGAATAAATTTTGTTTTATTTCCTTTTTTCTGTAAAGCATTCAAGTTCAGATAAGTCGTCCGCGTGGCGCAGTGGTTAGAGCAACTGCTCTAGAGACGCGAAGTATGTAGCCAATCCTTATGTCGCAGGTATCCCACTGTGGGACGTGGAGACAGGTCCTTCGGATGAGACTGTATAAACTGAGGTCCCCTGTTGCAGTAGGTGCTGGCACAAAAAAGATCCCTCGCTGCTCAATGGCCCTGAGAGCCGAGCATAGGACAAAATTTGCACCTCTCCACCGGCAAGTGGTGGCGTCTCCATATGAGTGAAAAATTCTCGAGAGGAACGTTAAACAAAATACAATCAATCAATCAATCAAATTCAGATCAATCAGTAAATGAACATCTACATTATAATCCATAATAAAGTTAAGTACGTGTATGTAATTCCTCACCTGGAGAGGGATTTGTTTGCCCCGTAAGATTTCCAGTAGTTAGAGACTTTGTTTCATTTCCTTTTCCTGTAAAGTAAATGAATGTCTACATTATACATGTTATAATCTATGATATGTTTGGTATAATGCATATGTACATGTAGGGAAAGGGCGTTATTAAGTTTTTAGAAGTTTTGCCCAATCCCAGTTGTAAAGAATATAGACAATAAAATATGTTCAAATCAAATCATAACTTTAATTTTTTTTCTAAAATTTCTTTTCTAAAATGGCAATGTATGAATTCTAGATATAATATTAGCTTTAATTATCAGATACCTTGCTTCTCTGAACATTTATATACCTGTTTTTAACCAATCACTATAATTAAATCAAATTGATCTGAATTTCTTAACAGATTGAAAAAGGCCAATTCAAAGGTGGAAGGAATTTTGGTGTTATGAGATAAAAACTGAATTTATTGATTTTTTTAATGTACTTTTTTAATTTATGTAAACAAGTTTTTAGTGGTATAAATGTATATTAAAGTATTTAAGCAATAAAACATACTGATATAAAGCAGAATTCTTTACTACTGCCAATAGTATGAAAGGCCATAAAACTATAAAATCAAGTATACTGTAACCCAACTTTTATTTACAACTTATTTTTGGCAATTTACCAGGGATAAAATAGTTCACGATGATCAATTTATGCAATCAAGCCTTTTTTGGATCTGTTGTTAATAGACACATACACTAAAAGTACTAGTTTGTGGCGAGAAACATTCGCGATAACGAGGCTCTTGTGAACTTCACGAAAATTTCTCTCACACGAATAACAGTTGATTTACAGTAATCAGGTATCCGGATGCTTCACATATCCAGACAAATTGACTGAGAACCAAAGTGTCTGTATAAATGAGGCTCCTCTACCAATACACGTATCAAATTTATTTCTAAAAAAAAAAAAAAGAATCTGTTATCCAGGAAAATGGTTATTTTCCATTAAAATTTAATGAGGAGAGGTACAAACAAAAATAATCCTAAAGACAATGTTTTGATAGATTCTGTATCTCATGCAGTCATTCATATTGGTGATTGAGTTCTTACTTATAGTAAACTGTAGGTTACTTACTCTGGTGCCAAAGTTAACATATCTGATTTACTGAGGGTACAGTTATTCACAATGGTAACCGCGGAGTTATTATATCTGATTTACTGAAGGTACAGTATTTATACTGGTGGCCGAGTTATTATATCTGACTTACTGATAGTACAGTCATTCATACTGGTGGCTATTTAAGTTATAATATCTGACTTTAATTGTACAGCCATTCATATTTATTATATACTGAAAGGAAAAAGAAACGCATATTAAACTTTTAAATTAAATTAAAACTATTATTTTAAAAACGTTTCCAAGTATTGTTATGAAACATGTTAATTCATCTTTAATCAACAAGTTAACAAAATCTTGTGTGATTTTGACTGATAATTCCTGAGTTATTGAAATTGATATGTCGATACCCCCGAAAATTAAAATAAAAATTCTCATCATCTCACTTGCACATTGGTAACAGCCTTAATTTTCTTGTGCACTGAGTTCATCAGAGCATTTATCTTTCTCATAAGAATATTATACAACCCTTTTGACAATAGTCTTAATGGTTGAGAGTAGCTGTATCATTCCAAAGCCAACAAATCCCCCCGCCAAATGAATGCCACAAATTTTCATTTAAGGATAGAATTTACAGAATCCAGCTGGTTTCGTACATGTGAATGTTTGTAAGAAAGTCTTGACAAACACTGTATGACATGCTAAAAACATTATGCATATGACACGTACTTGCGCGTGCGAGAGTAAAATCGACGTAAAAGTTGCAAAGCTCGCGACCTAATAAGAGCAGAGAATTTTTGTATTTTAGGGTGGAAAATATGGGTAAGATAGTAAGTTTTTATTCACTTACACAATTCAATTACTCGATCTTGTGTAACTTCTGTCAGCCATACCATGAAGGCAAGAAATTTATACTGATTGAAAATGAGGTAAAACGATGTCTATAACTCGATCTAATGCATCAATTGGCACGACAAAATGTGGTCATAAAATTGTCATTATCAACATGCACATGTTTTTGGCTTTTTATCACTTCCCCTACGTGCACCATACATTTCATGGTTGAATAGTTTTGACCAGCTCTTTTAGTGCAAAGTAACAAAAATACACATATTACCAATTTTCATAACTTTGGGCCACATAGACAAAAAATTTCGCATATTATGTTCTTATGCGTTTCTTTTTCCTTTCAGTATATCTGACTTACTAATGGTACAGTTCTTGACACTGGTGGCTTTGGTACCCACGGTGATGAACTGGTCTGGACATTTCTGGCATTTAACTTGTTGTGAGTCCGTTTTGTTTCGGTAGAAGCCACGCAGACAGTCATCACAATCTTTAGTTTCAGGATTATATTCACTACCCGAGGGACAGTCCTCTTCTATGAAAATACAAATTAACATTGTTAATACTGATGTTTAAGTAATTAGCATGAATCACCCCCATAAATAATATTTACCAAACAGTATAAAATGAAATTATGACTTAAAATTGCTATAAATTAATAATAAACACTCATTCATATTGGTGATTGAGTTATTACAAGTATATCCAACTTATTGTAAAAAAAAATATAGTTTAATGAATGTGAAGTAAATTTAGAATCCATCTATTTAAAAAAAATATTATGTGTTCTCGTTCAATTTTTTGCAAAAAACTTTCAAACTTTGCAATTTTCATACAAATGGAGATATTTTCATTACAATGTTATATATCGCTAGTGTGAAGGCATTTTTTCGTATGCCTGTGCGACCAGAATAAAATACGAATTTATGAACAATTCACTCAAAATTAAGCATGTTAACTGTAAACTCAATTTTTTATTGATAATGTTCATGTAAACATTGTCATAACTTACCCACAGCTTGGCACTTATTACATTGTAAATGAAACAAAGTGAAAAGTCAAATATTTTTTTACTTGCAGAAAACTCAAGCAGTACGGAAAAATTTAACAAAATGATGTACATGTTTACAAGAAAGAATAATCTAATCAGAATTGAGAACATTTGCATTTTTTAAAAATTATTGACTTATTGTTATCTATAGTAAAATTTGACAGATTTTAAACTCTAATCCCGACTCTACCCCCCATCCATCCCCATCAGAAGGTCCAAGGCGAATCATTCTTGGGTGGGTAGATATATATTTATGATGAAGAAAGGTGCATCTAGCAAAGTGGTTTTTTTGTGCCCCCTGGGTCAGAGGGGGGGGGGGGGGAGTGGGGGTTACATAGTTTGAAAATAAATAGTGCTTTGAAATCAGCTTTTTGGTATTAATCAACCATTTTATGATAAGATTTGCAAAATTTTGAAATATGTGGCCCCTGGGTCAGTGGTTCCTTTGGGGTAAGGTGCACAACTGGGTATAAAGTGGAAGTGCATTTTCTCTTTGTTACTCTGATCTACCTCTGGGTATTAAGTAAATAGACTAAGCATGCTTAGTTAATAATTATGATAAAATTTGAAAAAGACCATATGTGTTCATATAGCAAAAATGTTCTAGACAAAAGCACTCAGAGCTATAAATAGCTCACTGCTAGAAGTAACTAGTTAATTGTTTTATGGTCTTCTATCAACATAGTGCATATTTATTATTTGTTGTATCTGATCCTTTAAATTTTTTTGCATGCCTTTCTTATTTTATGTTGTGCATGTTGTTAATGGTTATTTTGCAATTTTCCCCAAATATGATGTTGGAAATTTGGGATTTGAATGTAATTTTGAAAATCTTATTAAATTTAGAACCCAAGTCTATTTTAATACTGGTTCACTGAAAAAAAAGAAAAAAATTCCTGCATCCATTTTGTTTAAAATCTCTTGGTGTTGTTTAATAGACAATGAATTTTTATTAGAATTACTTGGAAACATGAAGTTTTTACAATTTGAGGCATTAAATTTTATCAACACTCCTTAAAAGTCGATTTTTATAGAGCAAGTAGGTTTGGAATCAGGTCCATATGAAGTTTCTAACATCAACACAATCAAACAGCAACGTGTGCACCATGTATATTATGAATTTGTGTTCCCATGGGCATATAATGATAATTTGGTAACACAAATTCTTAATTTGCTTATATCCCTATAGATGTTTTCTAAAGCCTTTTCTGTATGTGTAGTGAGTCATTAAATTCCTTTTATTTTGCTTTTCAGCTCCTTCTTCAGGCTATGTTGGGAGTAATTCTGCCTCCCCGTGCCAAAGCCACCTACCTTCGGTTTTTCTAGGGCTGTTAACTGCATGCATATTGGCAACACTGTAAGGCATAAGGCAGCAACTTTAATAACTGAAATTGAATCATTTACACCAGCGAGAAAATGACCGGTGAAATCAATTGTCAAAAAAAAAAAGAAATGAATCCAGAAATTATTGCTGCATTCCTCAGTATTTGATATTATGCAACTTTCATTTACATCAGGAAGCTGATTTTGAAATAACTTGCAAATGACATTCAGTGACGTCAAATTTATTTTTCCTTGGTATTAAAATGGGCATGATGATATAAATACTCAATTTTAATAAGCTGACACAAATGAAAACATAAAAAAAGAGCTTATATTAAAATATCATGTGTATGATGGAAGAATCTGCCAATTAAGGATCACAAGTCAAGAAATCCATTTTGATATGTGTATGAAGAATTTTGTCATGTTTGTAGATCACTTATACTTTTTATTTAATGTATAGCTATTTTGCTTTTATCATCTTTTCCACTTTGTAAGAGTAGATGATATAGAAGTGTTCTGATTGAGATGTACAATATCGTAGTCTTCAGATTATCTGCCAGTATTGTTTCTGCAATATTCTGTATTTTACGGGTCTCATATATGATACTTAATGTAGATGGAGGTCATTCATTATCATTTAATTATTACTAAGTTGTTGACTGACCTGTTGCAAATTGTATGTGACAAATTAGGATAGAACAAAAACTGTAATAATGTTCTACCACAATAAGATGGTTTATATATGTAAATATAGTTTTTAAAGTGAATCAAAAACAGCAACAATGAAGGCATCATAGTTGTGAAATGTTTGGTAAATTTTTAGTGTTCCGGCTTTTCTTTAAAGAAGTATATGTATACAGTTGAAATTGTTTAAAAAAGAATATGATGCTTGAAATAGCCAATATGACAATGCATTGTGATGCCATGGAATGAAAGAATTTGATTGCTTTTTGTATTTTCTGCATGGTAAACAATATGGTTTTGCACAGTAAATTTGCACAAATTTAGATATAAAATACCATTTAACCATATATATATGTATTGTACAGTGCATTATTAGTGTGTTATTTTTGTGTATGTGGGCATGTATGTTGTATGTTGTGTGTTGTGTTTTTTTTCTGTACAGGTATTTGTAAAATCATATAAACATGGAAGATACTGTTAAGCAAAATTTAACTTCATATTATCATATACAGATGTTAAACATATTTGCATACGCATACCGTAAATCTGGAAATTTTTACTGAGATAAATTTTTACAAATTTGCGTGATTGAATTCGCAAAAATATTTTTCTTAAAAATAAATCAACATGTGAAGAATTTTTTTCTGAGAACTCGTGTCTTTTTTTTAACTCAGTGAATAGGTGTTGGTAAGCACTGGTTATTTTTAAAAGAAACCTGTTTACACTAGTCTACTATAACTACAAATTAATTACCCGTGCCCTCATTATATGCAATATCGTCCGATGATTTGACAAGCACTGAGGCGGTACGCCCCTTTTTAATTATTTTAATCAATTAATTTGCCAATAAAGAGAGAACTGTCATTTTATCTAACCGTGTATCAACACGGGCGATAACTCAAACTCAGTGCATTTACTAGAAAGTTCCAAATGTAAACGCGGCATGTAAATTTTTGGTGAGAAAAACCAGGGACCTATATACTAACGGGATAGGCAACTCCTTCATCGCCATGTTTATTTACCCAAAACATCACGCACAACACTACAAGTTTTTCAAACTCCGTTTATTCCCAGTAAACGGTATTTTCTGATTAATATCATTTATTCCTTTTATGTATAGGAATTGATTTATTGATAAATATGTAAGCATGATAATAATATAATTAAAATATAAAGAAAACAATCACCAAAATCGCTTTTCCGGAAATATGGCCGATCGGGGCATGTGCTAATTTTGCATAAAACAAAATTATTACAAAGATAAGGAGTATCATACGTTCTAAAAAAAATCTTGAATGTTTTTTTAAATAATTTAAGGATTTTATCTCAAATATGCGATAGCTTTAGAGATATGATTAATTAAAGTTGACTTACGAAATCCCGCGACTTGCGAGATATCGTGAACTTGCGGTAGTTGCCTATCCCGTTAGTATATAGGTCCCGGGAAAAAACCAAACGTTGAGAAAATTATTTATATTTTTTCTTCATTTGAATTATACTTTAGGTTAAAAGGCATACACAACCTCTAAAATGTTTGTTATAATTACTTAGAAATTATTTTCAGTGCAAATCCTTTTGTATTTTTATCAAAATTGTTTCGAGGATTTTTAATACTTTCCAGTTGTGAGTATATTGGTGGTATTTAACGGGCATATTATTTGAAACATATCCCGAAAGAAAATATTCAGTGATTTTTATTTTTTTCACCAGTGACAATTCCCAAAAAATTTGAAGCGTAAAAATTAATCAACAGCTTTTTGACCCAAATTCGCAAAAATAAATCGACGTAAAAATTTCCAGATTTACGGTATAAATACTAGGAAAATTGTTTCTCCAAAAATGATATGTTGAGGCAACTCTGTTTGAAAGTGAAAGTTAAATTAGGTATAGCTAAGTCTATGGTTGTTGCCACATGTGTATACATAATTATAAATGCTCTGACATCAAAATAGAGATATGAAGTAGTTGTTAGCACAAACCTTATCTTTGATGTGCATGCATAAGAAGATGGGGGGACAAGGCGTGCAGAATTCCTATAGCTTCAGATACAAAAAAATCATATTCAATATGTGAATTATGTATTTAAATAAAGTACTCATTATTGTAATTTATGAAAATATGAGAAACAAATCTTTTCTGAGATAAAAAAAATCTCGAGAAAAATTATTCTTTTATAAAAATATAATATGGTATTCATGAGATTTGAACTCTAGCAATAAAAATTTGGAGTATCATATTGCTTTGAGACTAACATACTAACCACTACGCTACATGGCTCATGATAATTGTGGGCATTTAAGTCATGTTTGTGATATGACCCTTAACTTAAGTATTTCTCGGAAAGATGTGAATCTTTTGTCATAAAAGTGTACTTTTAAGGTTTAGTGGGTCTTTGCTCCATATTTTTGTAAACCAAAAAATATACATTTTATTGCAAACTTTTAGGATGATCTTTTATAAAAACGGAGAGAAGACCCACTCATAATGAAAAACTTTGTTGAAGTATGAGAAAATGATCTTTTTTGTCCCTTTACATGTGCGTATGCTTTTTCATAGGCAAATAATTTCAGTCTTGGTGAGATTTTTTATAAATTTCAGAGATTTTAAATATAGTATATTTTAATGTTAGATGAAATATCAAAATTAGGATATGATTGAGATTTAATTTTTTTTACTTCATGTCCATCGCACTGTAGGCACTTCGTCTGCCTTATCCCCCATCTTCTATATCTGAGAAAAATTGTGTTTGAGTAATATTCTGTATACATGTATATATTGAGGGAGTGATTGTTTTATAGATCACCATGAGTAAATAGTTATATAGAGACTGTACAGATAATGATGTTGTAATAGTGGTAAAATTTAAATTAAGGCAGTGAACTTTATCAATTGTTGTAGAATGCGTGTATTTAAATGACTAAATAGGGAGAAATACAATACAATTGCACAATATTGAAAGTAAAAGTAGGAAGTTAAACACAGAAAAATAGACAAAAATCTACAGAAAAAATTAATACATAGTTTGACTTTTTAGAGTTTATAGACATACATCACAATATGTTGAAAATCACTAGAACTGGGTATAGGACTCAGAGTGTTGAAGACAGATAAATGTAATCCTGTTGTTGATAAGATTTTGGAGTCTTTTAAAAGAGTGGTGCAGGTGACTGATAAACATTCCAAATTAAGAAATCAGGGTCCCAAATATTAAGCAACAAGGAGATAAAACCTTTGTAAGTTAGGTACTGCACCCAGGAATAGAAATAAAGATGAGATTATTTCAGAGATCTTAGATTTTTTTTAGGAAAACCGTAAGGATTTTGTTTTATATTTGAAGCCAAAGTAGGCTCTCCCTGTACTTTTGCAGTATTTTTACCTTATTTTATGAACATATTTTGTTTGATAGAGTGAGTGGTCAAAATATTTTTTTCATTTTTTTTAGAATATGTCAGATGATATTGGTGCTTAACTTCTTTTTATACTTATATAAAGCATGCCCAAGTGGTGGTATTTGCTCTTATTTTTTCCTTGTTTATTAAGAGGTACAATGTACTTCATTTATTCTTTTTGTGCAAATTTTTGTTGCTGGGGCAATATTCCAAAGTTTTCCCACTTAGATTTAAATCAGTGTTTTTAGCTCTACTGGTCAGAGACCAGAAGAGCTTATGTGATAGTAATGCGTCCGTTTGTCTGGCTGTCCGTCTGGTTGTAAACAATTTTTCAAAATGCTACCCCTCCTACAGTTTTGGTCAGATTTCAATATAACATGGCACACAAGTAAAACTACGCTAAGATACATAATTCTGTGCATCTGTTTTTGATTTTGATGGATGGTGTTGCCATGGTTACTAAAAATAAAAATTTCTGTGAAATTCTTTCAAAATGCTACTCCTCCTACACTTTTGGTCCGATTTCAATATAACTTGGCACACAAGTAGACTATACTAAGATACATAATTCTGTGCATAGGTTTTTATTTTGATGAGTGGCAAGGATCATTTTTTTTTACTTATTGCTGTTTTAAAGTCTCAGGTCCCAACTGCTACTTTTCTCTTCCTTTGTTTTAAGTATAAACCAGTAGAGCTACAGTCTCGACAGAGACTTCTGGTTAAGTTGTGTTATTGCGTTGTAATCATTACACTGGGGAATAACTGTGTTGGTGTATTCTAGGCACCATATCATAGTTGTGGAGTGTTCATAAACAAAGTACCCACTGAATAAATGCAAGAATACAAACACTGTATTTGAATGAATAAACCTGAGCAATAGCAATAGGCATCTTTTAAAATAAGAAAAAAAGATCATTGGATTTTTTGGGTTTTTAAGTTCCCTTTTTAAGCAATAGTAAGTATGTTGTGTAGTGTAGCATAAACATTTATCAATTCTGAGTGTACTGTGTAAATGTGCTACATAATTATACATTTGTTAATATTAATGATTTTTTGCATTCATGTTTTAATAAAACAGTAAATAATTTAGAAAAACCATAAATTGTAGCATGTGTTATTTATAACCAGTTTTTTAGTGACCTTGGACTGTTTACAATGACTGACTGATTCAGC
>NW_026926458.1:0-28418 GCF_032062105.1 Saccostrea cuccullata | reverse complement strand
CTGAAAATCCCACCATTCTCCCATGGGATTCTAATATTTAGGACTTCATATCTTTAGAAGTGGGAATGTTTGTGCGTTCAACAGGAAACCCTGGAATACTGGAATACTGCTAAGAAATCCCACCAAGTGATATAAAAATATTTTGGATATCATAATTAGAAATGGTAGTAAACAGTCTGGACTATGTCGTGTCCAGAGTTAAATGTCGTACTGTTTAAGGCTTATGGTCCAAACCTAATGAGGTTAGTGGTCCATACCAAATGAGACCAGCGGCCCAGACCAAATTTTGCTGCATACCAAATAAGGCTAGTGGTTCAGATTAAATAAAGCTAGTGTTTTAGACGAAATAACACTAGTGGTTCAGACCAAATAAGTCTAATGCTCCAGAAATAAGGCTATTGGTCCAGACTTAATAAGTCTGGTGGTCCTGACCAAATAAGGCTAATGGTTCAGACCAAATAAGGCTAATTTTCCAGACCAATTATGGCTATTGCTCCAGACTAAATAAGGCTAATAAGACTAAATAACCCTAACCCTAAGTTGTCCTGACCAAATAAGCCTAGTGGTTCAGACCAAATAAGCCTAGTGGTTCAGACCAAATAAGGCTAGTGGTTTAGACCAAATAAGGCTATTTTTTCTTGACCACATAAGGCTAGTGATTTAGACCAAATAAGGCTATTTTTTCTTGACCACATAAGGCTAGTGGTTTAGACCAAATAAGGCTAATGCTCCAGACCAAGTAAGACTAGCTGTTCAGACCAAAGAAGGCTTGTGGTCCAGACCAAATAAGGTTAATGGTTCTGACCATATAAGGCTCATGCTTTAGACAAATTACTAAGTATCCTGTCGGAGATGCAAAGGATACTTGGCATTTACTTAGTATATTAGAAAACTCTCTATACAATGTGAATGTGCCTCATTGTTGGAAGATCATAGATATGTTTAACAAGAAAGACAGAAGTAATCGTCCTGTTTTTAACACCAGTTCCCTGCAAAATACTAGTAATAGAAAACAATTTAAGCACATTATGAAACACCCAGAAAACATCATACACTAGTGGAATTTCAGCATAGATTCAGACAGAAAAGATCATTTGAATCACAACTGATTCAATCTAATTAAAATTAGATGTTAGATCCGCTCGCATACTTACTACACTAAGCGAGTATGCGAGCGGATCTAAAATCTAATATTAATTAGATTGCAACTGATTATAAAGTAGAAGAAACCTCTCACAACCTACATCAAAAACAGCAGGTATACCTCCTGATACATGTACTAGATTTTAGCCAGGCTCATGATACAGTGCCTCACAAAAGACTTCCTCTAGTTTAAGCTGGATAGTCATGGCATCAGTGGTAAAATCAACCGTTGATTAGAGTCATGGATTGTAAAAAGGCAATACAGGGTACTCGTAGAGGGTGAAGAATTTTCATCAGACCATGTGAATTCTGGAGTCCCTCAGGGAACAGTTCTGGCCCCCTGATTGTTTTTATACATATTACACCATCTTTCCAACTGATGACAGCGTATTACCTATTGCAGCATCTTCCAAGAATGATTGTGAAAAATTACAGAAAGACTTATCTTCTCTCATACAGTGGTTAGAAAAATGGCAAATGGTCTTTAATGCTATCAAATGCTAATTCTTCTTATCCACAAAAAAGAAAGATCATAGATTGAATGGACATGTTGAGGATAAAGTAGACCATAACCAACAACTTGGAGTAGAGTTGACATCAACACTCTTATAGGACCATCACATAAACAATATAACCACCAAGATCATCATCACCATTAAGATCAGTTGGATTTATCAGGAGAAGTCTTAGTATATTCCCACAGGAAATAAAGCGTCAAGCATACTTGACACTAGTGAGACAATGCACATCATCTGGAATATGCAAGTTGTGTATGGGATCTAAACCTACAATAACATGTACAAGGATTGGAAGTGGTTCATAGAAAATCAGCCAGATTCATTGCAAGGGAATATTCAAGAGATACAGGAACAATACCATCACTTTTAGGGAAATTGAACTTTCAGTGAAGATGAAAAACAGCACATCTTATGTTTCACAAAATCGTACATCAAAAATTTCAAGTCCAGTCCTGATTACATACAAACTTCGACCGACTAGACGAACACTCCAAAGACGTTTCATCAGATTAGGCTCCACTGGTGAGCAATATAAGTACAGACTCTTCTTCAGAACCA
Source organism: Saccostrea cuccullata (assembly GCF_032062105.1). NCBI lineage: Eukaryota > Metazoa > Mollusca > Bivalvia > Ostreida > Ostreidae > Saccostrea > Saccostrea cuccullata. The sequence goes on along the minus strand of NW_026926458.1, from coordinate 26,199 downwards.
TCAGAGATTGGAATCACCCCACTTACTGGACATGAAAACTACGAGTCATTTACGACAAGACTCACAAATAATTTCCAAGTCAAAACTGTTTTAATCATATTAATAGATTATTTTAAAGTGTACCACTTGTTTGACGTCGTAGCACAACTTGTGTGATGGGTCGGAAACCAGTCTTACAAGTATCAACGTAGAAGTAGAAGATTTACATTTGTAAAATATTAATATGGCGGGTCTAAATAGACAGTAGAACCAATTAATGAGCACATAGTTTAAGCAAACTACAGTCGCATCTCCTCCTCCCTTTCCGGCAAAGCTCGGAAAACATCCGAAATTGCTTTCCAACTTGCTGAAAGATCCAGGTAGGTAGTTAAGAAAAGCTGCTTGGTATTTTTAATAATATTTATGACCCAAGACGAAAATATTGCTATATTTCTTCCTCCTTATTGTGAACATGCGGCCAGAAAAGTTAAAAAATATCATGGTCTTCAGTTCAAACAAATGAGTGCTGCTAGACCAAGGATTTTGAAGCAATCTTCAAAAAAAGATTATAAGAACATATTTCTCACCTTTCCATGCTGTTTACATGTTTATGCTAAAAATAAAAGTGGCGTTAACATGCATAATAACAAGGAACCGGTAGACAGAGCCTTAAATTGTTTTTTCCGTCACTAATAATTATTGTTCAGTCTTTTCTTGCTCTGCAGAGCAGTTTAGTTGTCATACTTTGGCTATACTCATAGTTCTATTAAATATTTTGCTTTATGATACATTAACCTGAGATGTAACTAAGGAGGCCATCTTGCAGTTGGTACTTAGGCCATCTTTAAAAAAATGTTTGGTTTCCCTCACTCGACCGACTGACTAAAAATGGTCCGACTCAAAACTAATTTTTACACTCCAGGACACGATAATTATATTTTTTCTTTTTATTCATCTTACCTACCCAGCCAATATGTTGAAAATTTCTGGAATAAAAATTTTCCCACCTACCTACAGACCCAATAATTTTATCCTGAGTCAAGAGAGGGCGAGCAAACATTATTATGTTCCCCAAACGGAGTTTGGGAACATATTGTTTTTACTCTGTTTCTTATTAAGGACTTCCGTCTTCACGGAAGACCTTATAGTGATTCTACTGTTTCTTATTATTATTAAGGTCTTCCGTCTTCACGGAAGACCTTATAGTGATTCTACTGTTTCTTATTATTATTAAGGTCTTCCGTCTTCACGGAAGACCTTATAGTGATTCTATTGTTTCTTATTATTATTATTCTTATTATTATTCTTTTTTTTGACAAAATTTTGTGCAGGCGATTTCTCGAAAACTATTCAGCGGTTTTTCATGAAACTTACACAAAATTTGTGTCATTATATGAAGTTGTTACATCCGAAGAAAAATTTGGAAAATTCGCTTCTGGTGCCAAGTTATGGACAATTTCCTGATTTTAAAATGCGATTTTGTCGCGCACTTTTATCGAAAAAGGCTGAAGATATGAACTGGAGACTTATTGGAGATGATAGATCATGACTTTGTGGTTTGCAGAATTGCCTTTTCGTGCGTCGTCATTACTTCCGGTCGTTACGAGGTGTACATTGAAAAAAAGTGTATTTTCTAACTTTTTTGTTTTTCAATATTTTTCATTTATTTTTCGTATCGTATGTGAATAGAGACTCTTCTTATAATGCTTACTATATAATTTGTTTGAATATTGATAAATCTAAACTCCAGATATAAGCATTCGAAAATCTGAAGCGGGTCCAAAATGGCGGCTGTCTCCGGTATTTCGCAATGGGGCAGCAGAGCGTTTGCTTAAACGAAAGTAACATAAGGATAAATGAAATGTAAAGGAATACTTCGATTGTCACGTCGTTGTTACGTTGCAGTTCTATGTCAAACTAACGTCTTCTAAAATTGGTTTTGGCTGGTTTTCAAAGTAGAAAATGAAAAGACTAAATGTGCAAATGAAATTTGATACCTAATATCTTTTGTGCATCACGGAAAAACAGATCTTAAATCATACTTATAAGTAATACTTTCTCAAAAAAGAATATCAAGTTATATTGTAAGTTTAAATCTTAACCACTGTTTTTTTTTTCTATTCACACTTGTTTCATATTAAACTAATAACTAAGACAAAAATAAGAAAACGATTTTTTTAAAGATCGCTTCATGGAGTTTATTTTAGCATTCTTATCTCAAAGACTTGATTCAACTTATTGAGCATTAATGATATCTGATTCCTTGACCGTCGTAGGGCGAGCCATGTTTTTCGGCGAAACGTTTCAACCTTTTTCGATTAAATAATCTGGATAGTTCACTTTGGGAATAAACAGGAAATTGAAAAAAGTTAAAAATTCATAACCGTTTCACTGCTTTAGTGTTACATGCATATATACAATATGGAATTTGTAAAATGTGTTAAATATACTTTCTAATCCTCGGATCTACGGCTGTAAGAACGTTCTTTTTTAATTTCATTGAAGCTATCACACCTTTTTAATAGAACATTCCAGAGAAAAGCAGCAAAGATAAACTCCTGGCGTTTGGCGCTAAATTTTGAATATTGAACCGCCTTTCATAATTTTAAGAGAGAAGCACTGTTTTGTTAATATATACAAGTAGATTTAGAGTAGAGGTCCCGATAGCGTAATATTTAGTGCGTTGGTATTTCATGCTGGCGACTTGGGTTCAATCCTCCTTGTGTGCAATTTTTTTTTACTTTTTCAGATCGATTTTACGTTTCCTTTCCGGAATCATACGGAAGACCTCTCGTTGCTCGCAACGAGTTTCAAATCTAGTTATGTCGCCCCGAACGAAGTCGGGGACGACATATTGATATTGTACGCATGTTTTTTTTATCCAGGCTGTTTCTCGGAGATGGCTGGGACAATCTTCCTGAAACTTTCCTTCAAGGACGATCACTGGTTGTAGTTGTGCAGTGAGGTCGTTCAGTTCCAATATGTCTACCGTTGCCATGGAAACCTGTAAAAAGCGACAAATTTTGTCCGAGAGTGTTCTCTCTGGTCCCTTAAACGTTCGTCATGAAACTTTTCTTATTTTAATGATTAGTATCTGTAGTTCTGCAACTCGTATTTAAAATTTTCATATAATCGATTATTGCCATGGAAACCAGGTGAAAGTTAAAATTCTTTAATTTCGATTTTCTCAATAACTACTCAGGCAATCGTTTTGAAACTTTCAATGTTTATTCCTTGCAATGTGTCAAAGTGATTTCTACTTTCAAAATAATTGTAATGAGTCGCTCACGGTTGCCATAGAAACGAAACAGAAAAAAAAATTCAGATGTACACATGTGTTCTCCAAGGTCTAGGTCAAAGGGTCAAAGTTCGTCGTATCCAATAAAAGTTCTTTTCACAAGGATTACATATTTGAAATACGAAAGCCCTAGTACTTACCGTTCAAACGTTATGGCTATTTACTATGTTCAAGACGCCCCCCCCTCTTTTTATGAAGCACACAGCCAAGTAGAATACACAGATATAACATATACAACTTACCAGTAACTTTTTAAAATCTTCATTCATAAAATTCAGTTCCCGTCATGTGATATTTTGCCATCATTCATTCTCCTTCTGTTTTGTCTCTTGAATTTATAAATATTTTATTTTATCTATATAAAAAAAAAATAACGATTGTCAGCTGCATTTATTATCATTTCGCGTTTTCTTGTATATCTATCACTTGTATATTATTCATTTCATTAGATAGTGCAAGTATACATTAAAAAATTGGTACGTCATTTCCATAGTTTTTATTCATTCATAAATTCTTTGATCCGCTCCTGATGGTTCGCAAAGCCTTGATCACCACTGTATACAAAACATTCATCTCGCCGAAAATGTTCATGATTCCGCTAAACTGAGAAAGTTCACACATGATTTATTATCTCATAACACACATCAGCTCTCTGCAATGCAGAAATGCTCGAATTGATGGTGGCATGTCAGATTCGTTTTTCGGTAGAACCTCTAAAATGAAAGTGAAAGAGGGAAATTTCAGAGTTCTCACTGGCGTTACAATACACAAAATAATTCGGCTGATCTTCTTCATAAATTACATTTCCCAAGCTTTTATCATAGGAAAGAAACTGCCAATTAACAAGTATGAGGCTCAGTTCAGTACATCTGCCAGATTTCTTTTATGCAAGTCTGCAAATTGAGGAACTTGTAATTTTCCTGCACTACTTTCTTCTCCTACCGATTCTAAAAATAATGAGTGGGATGTACCGAATTAAGGTCTTCCGTTTCCAATGGAAAGGACTGATATAACTCAATGGTTGTTCAAACTTAGCTTATGGACTTTTGTTTTAGTGATGATAAAAATGAAAGTCTTGTCTAATACGGGGCGACATATGCTATTGCTTGCAATAGCAGACTTTCTAGTTCTTATTATTATTATTCTTTTTTTTGACAAAATTTTGTGCAGGCGATTTCTCGAAAACTATTCAGCGGTTTTTCATAAAACTTTCACAAAATATGTGTCATTATATGAAGTTGTTACATCCGAAGAGAAATTTGGAAAATTCTCTTCTGGTGCCAAGTTATGGACAATTTCCTGATTTTAAAATGCAATTTTGTCGCCCCTTTTTCTCTAAAATAGCTAAGTATATGAAATGGAGACTTATTGGAGATGATAGATCATGACTTTCTGGTTTGCAGAATCACCTTTTCGTGCGTCGTCAATACTTCCGGTCGTTACGAGATGCAAATTAAAAAATATCGTATTTTCTAACTTTTTTGTTTTTCAATATTTTTCATTTATTTTTGGTGTGTTAATAGAAACCCTTCTTATGATGCTTACTTTATAATTTGTTTGAATATTCATTAATCCAAACTCCAGATAAAAGCATTCAAAAATCTGAAGCGGGTCCAAAATGGCGGCTGTCTCCGGTATTTCGCAATCGGGGTTTACGGAGGCAGCTGAGCGTTTGCTTGAACGAAGGTATCATAAGGATAAATGAAATGTAAAGGAATTCTTGGATTGACACGTCGTAGTTACGTCGCAATTCTGTTTCAAACTAACGTATCTTCTATAATGGGTTTTGGCTGGATCTCAAAGTAAAAAAAAAAAAAAGAAGAGACATAATAATATTATGCAAATGAAATTCGATGCTTAATATCTTGTGCACGACGGAAAAACAGATCTTAAATCATAGTTATAAGTAATACTCTCTCAGAAAGAATATCAATGAAATTGTAAGTATAAAACTTAACCACTGTCTTTCCGATGCACATTCGTGTCATATTAAACTAATAGAAAAGACAAAAATAAGAGAACCATTTTTTGACAGATCGTTTAATGGAGTTTATATCAGCATTCTTGTCTCAAAGAGCTGATTCAAGTTATTGAGCATAAATCGTATCCAATTCCCTGACCGTCGTAAGGCGAGCATTTTTTTCGGCGAAACAGTTCAACCTTTTCATGAAAGTTTAACTAATCGGGAGAGTTCACTTTGGGGATAAACAGGGAATTTTTAAAAAGTTAAAAATCCATAGCTGTTTCACCGCTTTAGTGTCACTTGCTTACAAACGATATGGAATTTGTAATATGTGTTTAATATACCGGGTACTTTCTAATCCTCGAATTTTAGGCTATAAGAACACATTTTTTATTTCATTGAAGCTATCACACCTATTTAATAGAACATTCCAAAGAAAAGGCGCTATGATTAACTCGTAGCGTTTGGCGCGAAACTATGAATAGTGACTCGCCTTTCATAATTCTAAGACAAAAAGCACTGTTATACAGAGGTATATACAAGAAGATTCAGAGCAGAGGTCCCAATACTGTAATGTTTAGCTCGTTGGATTTTCATGCTGGCAACTTAATCCCTCTTGTGTGCAATTTTTGTTTACTTTTTTAGGTCGATTTTACGCTTTCTTACCGGAATCGGACGGAAGACCTCTCGTTGCTCGCAACGAGTTTCTCATCTAGTTCTTATTAAGGTCTTCCGTCTTCAGCGGAAGACCTTCTTGTTATTCTTAGGTTTCTTTTTCACTTTTATTATTATTATTGTTTTTTTTCTTACCGATTTTGTGCACGCGATTTCTCGAAAACGGCTCAATGGATTTCCATGAAACTTTCAGGACTTATGTAACATCACTTGAACCTTATGCGTTTTTTTCTGTTTTGATGACGTCACTTCCGGTCCGGAGTTATATGCATTTTAATGATTTTTTAAGGGTCAGTTTGTCCGCACGATTTCTCCTAAACGGCTTCAGATAGACACATGATACTTTCAGGTATGGTAGACCTATGTCTGTAGATTTGCGGAATATATTTCATTTTTATCGGAAGTACCGTACGTCGGCGCTCGCTACGGCCCGAAAATAGTCGTATCGCAAAATTCAAAATTTTTAACACCTTTTCTACGATATCTTTTTACCTGGAAATATTTTGTTAAAACATATAGAACAAAAGAAGTGTAGAATTTCGCGATCTTTCAAATGATATCTTTTAAAAAGGGCTGGCCCCTAACATTAAGGGCCTAGAGGGGCCGAAAGTTTTTCTTTTATATCTCATTAAGTATTGAGAATTTGTAATACCTCAAAGAAGCAAAGTTGTTCAAAATGTCAAGCTCAATCTATTGGAGTCATCAAAATACGTCCGTCGTCGTCACTTCCGGCCAAACCGGAAGTCGTCGAAAAACGCGTATTTTTGACGTTCTGAACCCGTTTTTGTGTAACATATGTCTCTGGGATCAAAAAAAATAATTTTCCGCCCGTCGTTGTCACTTCCGGTCAAACCGGAAGTAGAAAAAAATGGCTTATTTTGACAATAATTAACATTAATTAAGGTGATTAATGCCTTTTTTGGCGTTATTACTCATTTTTGTACAAAATGAAAGTTACTTCCGGTTACTTCCGGTCAAACAGGACGGAAGACCTACTCGTTGCTTTGCAACGAGCTTTGCTCTAGTTATTATTATTATTCTTTTTTTGACAAAATTTTGTGCAGGCGATTTCTCGAAAAGTATTCAGCGGTTTTTCATGAAACTTTCACAAAATATGTGTTATTATATGAAGTTGTTACATCCGAAGAGAAATTTGGAAAATTCGCTTCTGGTGCCAAGTTATGGACAATTTCCTGATTTTAAAATGCGATTTTGTCGCCCCTTTTTGTCGAAAATGGCTAAGGATATGAACTGGAGACTTATTGGAGATGATAGATCATGACTTTGTGGTTTGCAGAATCACCTTTTCATGCGTCGTCAGTACTTCCGGTCGTTACGAATTGCAAACTTTAAAAAATCGTATTTTCTAACTTTTTTGTTTTTCAGTATTTTTCATTTATATTTGGTATGATAATAGAAACCCTCCGTAACATTCTTACTATATAATTTGTTTGAATGTTAATAAATCTAAAGTCAAGATATTAGCATTCAAAAATCTGAAGCGGGTCCAAAATGGCGGCTGTCTCTGTCAACGCCGACATTTCGCAATAGTGGTTTACGGAGGCAAACCGAGCGTTTGCTTTAACGAAAGTAATATAAGAATAAATGCAATGTAAAGGAATACTTGGATTGCCACGTCGTAGTTTCGTTGCAGTTCTGTGTCAAACTAACGTCTTCTATAATTGGTTTTGGCTGGTTTTCAAAGTAGAAAACAAAAGACGATTAACCAAAATGTGCAAATGAAATTCAATAACTTATACCTTTTGTACATCACGTAAAAACAGATCTTAAATCATAGTTATAAGTAATACTTTCTCAAAAAAGAATATCAATTAATATTGTCAGTATAAATCGTAACCACTGTTTTTCCTATGCACACTTGTGTCATATCAAACTAATAAATAAGACAAAATAAGAAAACGATTTGTTAAAGATCGCTTCATGGAGTTTATTTTAGCATTCTTGTCTCAAAGACCAGATTCAAGTTATTGAGCATAAATGATATCTGATTCCATGACCATCGAAGGGCGAGCCATGTTTTCGCGTGAAACGTTTCAACCTTTTTCGATTAACTAATCGGGATAGTTCAGTTTGGGGATAAACAGGAAATTGAAAAAAAAAATCATTACCGTTTCACCGCTTTAGTGTTACATGCATTTATACAATATGGAATTTTTAAAATGTGTTTAACATACTTTCAAATCTCGAATCTTAGGCTATAAGAACGTTCTTTTTTTTAATTTCATTGACGCTCTCACACCTATTTAATAGAACATTCCATAGAAAAGCGCGAAGATTAACTCCTGGCGTTTGGCGGTACATTTTGGATAGTGACCTGCCTTTCATAATTTTTAGAGAGAAGCATATTCGTTAATATATACAAGTAGATTTAGAGTAGAGGCCCCGATAGCGTAATATTTCGTGCGTTGGAATTTCATGCTAGCGACATGGGTTAAATCCTCCTTGTGTGCAAATCGTTTTTTTACTTTTTCAGCTCGATTTTACGTCTTCTTTCCGGAATCGGACGGAAGACCTCTCGTTGCTCGCAACGAGTTTCTCATCTAGTTATTATGTTCCCCAAACGAAGTTGGGGAACATATTGTTTTTACTCTGTTTCTTATTATTATTATTATTATTATGTTCCCCAAACGGAGTTTGGGAACATATTGTTTTTACTCGGTTTCTTCTTATTATTATGTTCCCCAAACGAAGTTGGGGAACATATTGTTTTTACTCTGTTTCTTATTATTATGTTCCCCAAACGAAGTTGGGGAACATATTGTTTTTACTCTGTTTCTTATTATTATTAAGGTCTTCCGTCTTCACGGAAGACCTTATAGCGATTCTACTGTTTCTTATTATTCTTATTATTATTATTCTTTTTTTTGACAAAATTTTGTGCAGGCGATTTCTCGAAAACTATTCGGTGGTTTTCAATGAAACTTTCACAAAATATGTGTCATTGTATGAAGTTGTTACATCCGAAGAAATATTTGGAAAATTCGCTTCCGGTGCCAAGTTATGGACAATTTCCTTATTTTAAAATGCAATTTTGTCGCCCCTTTTTGTCGAAAATGGCTAAAGATATAAACTGGAGACTTATTGGAGAAGATAGCTCGTGACTTTCTGTATTGCGGAATCACCTTTTTATGCGTCGTCAATACTTCCGGTCGTTGCGAGCTGCGAATTAAAAAAATCGAATTTTTCTAACTTTTTTGTTTTCCAGTATTTTTCATTTATTTTTGGAATGCTAGTAGATAACCTTCTTATAATCCTTACTATATAATTTCTCTGATTATTGATAAATCTTAACTCTAGATATTAGCATTAAAAAAACTGAAGCGGGTCCAAAATGGCGGCTGTCTCTGTCAGCTCCGACATTTCGCAATAGGGGTTTACGGAGGCAGCCGAGCGTTTGCTTGAACGAAGGTAACAAAAGGATAAATGAAATGTAAAGGAATACTTGGATTGTCACGTCGTAGATACGATGCAATATTCCGTGTCAAACTAAGTTTTAATCTGCAATGTCTTCTCAAACGTCTCCTATAATTTAGCTGGTAAAGAAAAGACTAAATGTGCAAATGAAATACGATCATACCTAATATCATTTGATTTGCACCACAGAAAGATCTTAAATCATAGTTATTAGTAATAGTTTTTCAAGAAAGTATTTCAATATCTGATTCCTTGTCCGTCGTAGGGCGAGGGACGTTTTTCGACGAAATATTTCAGTCTTCTCATGAATCGGGGAAGTCGAACACTTTGGTGATATACAGGAAATTGATATATACAAAAAAAACAAAAACATTGCCACTTCACTGCTTTAGTGTTACTTGCCTATATACGATGCTATATATGTACAATGTATTAAATATACTTTTTGACCCTCGAAATAGCCAATAAGAACGTTTTTGTCTATATTGAAGTTACAACATCTATTTAATAGAAAATTCCAAAGAAAAGATTTACTCTTTGGAGCGAAATTAGCCAATTTAGCTCGAATTTCATAATTCTAGGACAGATACTAGTAGGCTGGTGCAGAAGTAAATAGTCGTGCAGATAAAAGATTACATCAACATGCTTTAATGAGGAATAACAAGGGGAACAGTTGATTGCATCAAGAATAAATGAAATAAAAAGTTTCATCATTTCATCAGTCCTCTTTCTGCTTACAGTTATTGTTACATGTGAAACTCAAATAACAAATTTCAATGTGAATATGCTTGCAAAAAATGTTGCTGGCTATCTCTCATTCTATAGCATGACGTTTAAATCATTATTTGGTATCTTGTCCCGCCGTTTATAGTCGAAAATGGACTGATGTAGTAGACGTGCAGGAAACTTAAGGATTATATGGAGAGTGTTTGGAGGTTGCAGAGAGAGAATGGGGGGGGGGGTATGTATTAGAGATATTTTAAAATATTTTGAATAAAATAGGAGCTTATTCAATCACTGCTTCTTCTACTTGTAATAGATAAAATTTCATCGTCTTGCTTTTCTCGGTGTATCATCATAATCCCGGTCCCGGGTCCCGAATGCCAACACGTAACATGCAAGGTTTCACTTTGAAATCAGGGGAAGATCCTGGCTTATCTTAGCTATATTAATGTATATGCCATTTGAAAACCATCTTCATAAGAAGTCATGAAGGGAGTATGCAGAAGAGAATATTTCTCTCCTTATGTCATGGGGATATTTTAATCAATCATGCAAAAGAACTATTTAAATATAGTAGGGTGAGAGGGCTCATTTTTTTCTATGAATAATCTTATGCCGTAGTTTGAATACATTGTCTGCAAGTTTCTTGTGTTTTGGACTTATGTCCTCCGCTCCCCTGTACTTTTTCCAACGATTGGAAAGAGAGAAAAATGTTTAGAAAAGTACCCCCTCCCCCCTTGAATTAGAATTTAGGCGCCTAGCCAGCATTGAAAAGAAGTGTACGCAGAAAATGGTCGGGGGTCGGGGGGCCGCCCTGAGGCCCCCAGTGGGTCCAGGGCGAAGCCCTGGTGGGGGAGGGGGGGGGCACGGGGCGAAGCCCCTGGATTTTACGAAATTTTTCAGTCATTTTCCTTTAAAAGAAATCACGCTACATCTCTTTTCTCAAGCAAACACTTAGCTAAGTTATACTTCCATGGATACTTTAGGAAGAGAAGAATAATTTGATCAAATTAATTTACGAATATATTGGTATTGGAAAAAAAAGTTTCCAAGTGTGACAGGATAAAACAGAGAAGGAATATAAATAAGTTATCATTGGAGTTAAAGTATTTCAAAATATAAACGGGGGTGTGGATCTTTTGATAACCTTTATATTCTGCTAGCTTAAACAATGTGAGAGTACTTGTATTCTATAAATTGGTAACATCAGTAAAAGAAGATATTCATAAATGATCTGTATTTTTATTTACTTTGTTCAAATTTGAATTTTGCCTTTTTTTTTTTTTTTTTTTTTTTTTTTTGTTTATCGATATTTATTCATGGTATAGTCGTCCAAGACCCTTAACTTTTTCTTTAAATCAATGTAAGTTAGATCGCCTTCTTTCATCAAATACATGTATTTGTCCGGATAATCAGGATTACGCGGATTAACAGTTGAAAATTTTGGTTCAACAATATTTTCTTTCTCAAGAATTTTGGAATTCATTTTATAAAAGACTGGATTTTAACGATATTCTGAACAAAATTTGAATAGAAACAATAAGACGTACACTAATTTGAAAGACAGATAGTGCCTCCTTTTCTCCGAATAAATCTGTCTTTCTTTTTTATTCTTTTTTTTTTTTTTGAAAACGATGTGTACGCAGTTGCGTACTTGCGTATAGGGAGCTATACGCGCCTGTGAATTTAAGGTGTGGTGTACAGGTTGCCTGTGTTTTATTTTTTTTTTTTTTTTGTTTGATATGATTATGATCTCATGATGGTGGTTGCCCTCTTTGAAAATCATTGCTACGGGCTAAGAGTGTCTGTTGTGCGAATCTTCGCATGGGTATCATGGTATTGACATGATTGAAGCACCGAACCTGGAATTTAACCTCGTATAGTTCCTAAAAAATTTCAAAAACTTATCTACTTTGTTTTACTCTAATGGAAAAGGTACAAGATATTCACACTTTGAGCCAGGCAGTGTGGTTGCCTTGGAAAAGCTGATGCTTGTTCTTTTAACTTGCCAAGTGACGATTTCTGGTCGGGATCGGCCTTCTGGACTATGAACTACTATTTCCAAAGAAGTTAAGAGTAGAGTGAGATGATGACTAATGCAGCTTATTCAAAGTATTAAACGATGTCTTAATATTTAGACGTAAGTAATCAAAAGGTGTAGATTTGATTTATGATGTCCATAAATATTTTTCTAATGGTATACATGGTATTTTAAAGCGAGTCTGAGGTGACGATGTGCTAAGCACGTGCTGATATCTGTGTCCATGTATAAGCTGGGTAAATGCGTAAATGCAGAAACATAAAAAAGATCAGAAGTTGCTATTTGACAAAGGTGATAAATACTAGTTCAATTACCTTCTAGCTGGATACAAAATGTTTAGTTGCACTATGTTTACAATTACAGGACAGAACTGCTCAAAAGTAAACATCCATACACATACTAGTAACTATTGTAACTTCCTTATATCTCAAGAATGATTAACCCATGCACTTATCTACTACAGGCACATGGAGTTTTCCTATAAGGTTAAACAAATATTACATTATTATTGTCAAAATGGATTCATAAGAATATCAAAGATAAATATCAATTAAGAATACCCATCTCCATTAATTAAAATTATTAAATTAAAAATAAAAGATTTATGTTAAGAGATCAACTTTTATCTGTCCCACTCATGCATCTAATTCTTCCCCTTTTCCGTGAAAGGGAACCTTAACCCTAATTCTCTCTGTGCCAGGAGGCACACAAGGCCTGTGGTGAATGTTTGATTCAGTGTCACAAGGGATCTAGTCGGTTGGTGGGCTTCCCTAATTAGGCTTTCACCTCACGTCGTCTTACTGCCATTATTACCTGTCCCTGTTTCACAAAGTCTTTGTTGTCCATTGTTTCTGTAACTGTGGATTTTTTCCAGGAGGAGGTAGTCGGCCTCCTGCCCAACCCCCAAGCTTGGAGGACCAGTGGTTTTCTGTCAGGGTGTCCTTCCCTTATGCTGCGTTGGTCCACGGCACCTTCAGTCTATCCGGTGCACCCCTCACTTATTGAGGGATCCCCTATCCGCCACCCGGGGGACGTGCCTCCTAGCCGTGCAGCCCCAGCCGAAAGCTCATGAAAGGCAGCAGACATGAAATCTCATTTGTCTGTGTTACAAAAAACTCTAATCATGTTAACTTTGGTCATACCTTTTGAGTGAGAAGAGAGGGTTTTCATATTTAACATATATATATATATATTTATTACCTTTCCAAATATGCTATACCTGATTTTTTTACCATGTGACTCTGAATTGAAAGTTGACATACTTTTCGATAATTTTTAAAAATACTTTGAATTGGTCATAACTTTTGACAGAGAAGAGATAGGGCTTTTAAATTCATATTAAATTTTTACATTACTTGTGTAAGTAGTCATGCAATAAATTTTCACAGCAGTAAATACCTAGGAATCAGTGTGAGGTCTTATAATTAGGCTGTAAAATTGACCGATATGTAAACTTGATAGATGAACATAGATGTTTGTTATTGAGTGTAGAACATTAGTTACTAAACTATCCAATTGCCTTCTTCTAATGCTGCAGTGGTCATTAAACACTGTTAAATGATAAAATTATAATGTGGGTCAAACTTTTGTTAAAAGTAGATCACATGTACACTACAGGGTATTGCTAAAAAATATACCTGCCTCTGATTTCTTGTATTTTTTGAGAGATTAATTTCATCTCTTCATTTCATATGTAAAAACAAATTACTGACATAAAAAATGTTACATAAAACCTATGTTTTACATAACTAACTGATTTATGTATTAGTATTATATCAAGAGTAAAATTTGATCCAATGTTTTGATGATGTTAACTCTTAATTAATTTAACTGAACTGATTTTATTTTGAATACTCAATTTCACTTCTATGAATGAAAAATTATCATACTTTCCTTAAAACAAGACCTTCAGATGTAAAAATTATTAAGTAATAAAGTGGGATAAGGTGTCTTCTAGGTGATTGATTGATCTTATGCGATTTGCAAAAAAAAAAAAAATGTCGATAAAAAATCTCAATCCAGCTTTGAGACCCAAATTCTAGCTGAAAAATTTCAAATCTCCAGTTGTCAGTTCTGTCAGATGTATGCAAGTTGTGACAATACCTTTCAAAATATTCTATGATTTTTATCCTGTGACCTTAAAGTTTGATCTATTTTTCATAAAAAAATTTTACCTTACTTTAAATCAGTCACACATGTAACTTTGCCATATATGTCCTAATGACATTAAATACTGGTGGAAATTGAACTGTAATGTAATTCTTCTTTTGTGTTCACATGCAAATCATCACTGTTTCGCATTAGTGAAATATTCAGCATGTTTCCTTATTATCACAATTGCCAAATTCCATAGGTGAAAGAATGGGACTTGAAATTATATTTATGCACATGATGTAGGTAGTACATGTATATTTGCTGAAAAAATTGACATTTGTACATAAACATATTTTTGATGTTGTATTTATTGTGTTCACCTGACATTAAATTGCTATTAGTGAAATATGTAAACAATTTCAATATATGCCTTGATAGAATAATCATTAAAGTTCTATCTTGGTCATGAAGCATTAGTTACTCAAAGACCAAAAAATCTGAGTCTAATGCTGTACTTGATGGAAAAAAATCCACTGTTTCTAACATTCTTTGATTGCATAAAATGTAATCAAATTAACATTAAATGACAATGGAACCAGACACTGAGAGAATTTGAAAAATTAATTATTCTATTTTAAAACACAGGATATAAACATCTTTTTATTTACTAAATGGGGAATCAAATTCAAAATATGTTGTGCCATGGAATATATATTCACATTACTCTTAAGCCTGTTGCAACACAATATTATAAAAGTTTTATATTGGATCTAATGCATTTTGACAAAACTTAGACAATAAAATTTTACCCTTGATTTTAATGTCAATATGAACATAAACATAAATTTTTGATGACTAAAAGTATCAAATTTACAAAATCTTATCATGGTGATTAAAGTCTTAAATTTTATAACACAGGATAAAACATGACCTGGATTCATTTACTGAAAAAATTTCTGTATCTTAGTGTTTTGTGTCACAATTAATGTTGAGATATTACCCTTTTTCATGATGAGGACAACCAGTCCGAGTTTGATAACTCCGTTGCAGGTCAACACAAATTTTGTTGAAAGTTTAATTAAATTGCTCCTTGAAATTTTACATTTTTTTGTGAGTCACATGCTATATAAATAAATTGATTTTGATAAATATTGTTTTCATAAAACAAATCATTACATTCACGTAACAATGACAAGATAGATCAAGAGTCACGTATGAGAGAGTTGACTTAAACTTCTCTTATTACCAAAAGGTAGTATCTGATGAGGACAAGACAAACAATGCCCATTCAAACAAAATATAAAGATAGAATTATGAAAACAATGCATTTTTAAAAATATTGGTATCAAATGTTGTTTGTTATATATAATAGAATAATCATTAAGGCAAGTTCTATCTTGTTTTTAAATAAACATTTTTAACAGCATCATGAATCACAAATGTACAAAATTTGCTTGTAGTTTTAGAAGAAATAAAAGTTTATTAGAAAAACATGCCATAGCTGTAATATAAATGACAATCATCTAATCTTGCTTCCATGTTCTTTATCCAACAAGAAATACAAACTTTAATGTCAGGTCAAACATGATCTAACACTGAATTTTGTCTGTTGTCGAATTAAATTCACTTTTTGTTGAAATCCACTCAACAAATTACTTATCTGGGAGCTCTATTTCACCTCCAACGTGGTATGGTTTACATTCTTTGAAATTCCCAACATACTTTTCTCAGACCTGGATTGTGCATCTTGTTGAAATTCCCGCCAAATGTAAACATGGACAACCTGGAACACATGATTCTATTCCATCTACTTTGAAAACAAGAGAACGTCCTTGCATTCTCTATAGAAATCATACAACTCTCTGAAATTGTGTCAGGAGTCAAGGAACCAACCACACTGAGAGAATTTGAAATTCAACGCCAGGGAGGAACAAAATCTCCAGTGTGTATGTTGACATGGAGGCTTCTGCATTGGTGTCGATTCCGATACTATTTTCTCCACTCCAAACATGATGATAACCGTGTCCTCCTTCACAAAGTTCTACAGCCATTCCTTCTATATTTTTCTGAGGTAAAACATGAACTAAAGCTTTTTCGTTTTTGGCCTTCATATACACATACATTCAATTTTCTTGCGAAACTATTCCTCTTTCGGACTTGTACTAGCAAAACTGTTTCACTTTTGGCTGACTTTTTCATCTATGACACCTTGTAATATGATTGAATTGAAAGTCATCAAATTCAAAATTTTTTAAATTGTTTGTCTAGCCATGTTTCATTGAACAATATAATGAAGTTTCTGACTGCTTTTCCTTCAGCATTGTCAACACTAATATGCTCTTTCAAAGGAGGAATTGACTTTTACAATATGCAGTTTTTGGTCAAAAAATGTGCTCAAAGATTAAGCTCTGTTCACCATGTAAGTAAAACAACATTTTGAAGGTTCGCTCATCATAGAAGTCTGGATAATCTTGCATCACTTTTCAGGGATTAATTTGTCTCATCTTGCACAACAGTTAAGTAAAACAACTGTTTTGGTGAAGGTTTGCCAAGACTTCATCCTTGACACATCCATAAAGGGAAAAGAATAGAAATAAAGTACACCTGTTGGTGAGTGCAATCTTTATTGCTTACTATTTTTAATGCATTTTCATCCTTTGTTTCTATGAATAAACCATTTTGTGTGTGACTTAATAGCAACTGGATATGCCTGTCCTTTTCTCAGGAGCGTTTCTAAATAAACCATTTTGTGAAGTGACCGGCTAATAGCAACATATGCCTGTCCTGGAGCGAAAGTACGATCTAAATTTACTACAACGCTGTTTGTTGTCATGCCTTGAACTTTATGTGCTGTGCATGCCCATGCAAGTTTCAAGGGAAACTGATATCGTACAACATTCTTTGTATTTTTCTCCTTGATGTCTTCTTGTATTCTTTGAATCAATACTTCATTTCCATGTGGCGTCTTTTTCCCTTGCAGCTTTCCAATATCTTCACTATCAAACAAAATTCTAATCCCTTCTACCCTATTTCTTTGCTGAGCTTGTCCAAAATCAAATGCTGAAATATGTCCCATTGCACCATTCACCAGCCCGTCTTCAACATTAATATTTCTTGTAAGCATCACTCTAGCATTCACAGAAAACAGCAAAGAAGCAGAGAGCCCATCTGTTCTTGTCCGTATGAAGGGTTTTTCACGTAAAGTCAGCTTTCCTGTAGTGTTGTCTTTTTGATAATCTTCTGCAGATATCTCTATCAGTTCTTCACAACTTGCTTGCAACATCTTGAGATTATACTCATTCGCTTCTTCATTTGTAGGATACACATGCAGTACTTCATCTGGTCCATCTCTGATGCAGTCTTTTAACATTGTTTTCGCATTTTCTGATACTGGTTCTTCAATCGTTCGAACCCGTAATGAATTCAAAACTGTAGCAAATGCAGCATCATCACGTTGTCTCATTATTTCTTCTAACTCAACAATTTTGAAGAAGTCTAACCAGTAGTCTATGGGATATTCATCATTTTCTTTGTAGAGTATTTCCAACTTTCGTTGTTTCACAGGAGGTAATTGGTAAAAATCTCCAACTGCTATAACAGAAATACCGCCAAAAGGTTCCTTGCATTTCTTGATTTGTACCAGTCGTTCATGAATGTAATACAAAAGTCGTTTGTAAACCATTGAGACTTCATCGATGACTAAAATCTGCAGAGAAGCTAACTTTGCTCTCATTGCACTCAAACTCTGTTCTTTCAGGGGTTCATATGGGAAAGGTAGAGCTTTGGTTAAAGAAAATACGTGGTGAATTGTATTGCCCCCAATATTGAAAGCAGCAGTTCCAGTAAAAGCTGTGAGAAGAACAGATAAATCTGAAGGAGATAAAACAATTTTCTCAAAAATTCGAGAGGCCTCATACTGTATGGTTTTTATCAAGTGACTTTTTCCTGTTCCTGCACCTCCAGTAACAAAGATATGTAATGGGTCTACTTTCCTCTCAGCCACTTTTTTCAAGCACCATTCACGAACTATGTAGAAAACCTGTTTTTGTTTATTATTTAAACTTCGCAGTAAAGGCAAAATTTCTTCCCTTGAGTTTGAACTTTCCCTAATATGGTATATCAAATCTGAAGCGCCATCATGTTCAATTTCATGGGTGATTTCTCGTTCTTTGTTTTCTGATTGTTCTGTTTTCCTCTTTTCGTTTAGACATTCATCTCGATTTCTTTCAGTTTCTGGACAAAGGTTAGCCCAAGCATCTTCAGGTTCACCATAAACTTCTAGAGTTTCCTGAGCATTTTCAAGGGCAGCCTTATTCTTTGAGAAATTACAACGATTATTTTCAACCACAATCCTGACAGACTGTAATTTGTTTCCAGTTCTTATTCTGACAAACCCATTTTCGTAAAATGCCTGATAAAACTTGAATCCAGGTGGTTTCAATTGATCTTGAGTCCAATAAGGAAGAAAAAGCTGTAGTATTGACTGATAATACTTTTCTGATGCACTTTCAGGATTGAACCTTGGATATCTTACTATGGCTGGCTTAGCTCTTGTTCTTCTCTGAATATAACCATTTCCATTTTTCAATTCATAAACGCCTTCTTTTACTCCCTTGGGAATTTGAGATTTCGCCAAAACACGATATTCTGAGCAGAATTCTGCAAGGCACATTTCAGGAAAAGGATGTAGATCAGGACGATTTTCATATCTCTCCACTATATTTGTCATCCAAATACTGTCGTCATCATCTTCCATATCATCTTCATTCTTACATGTTCTTTTCATTTGTGAAAGGGGTTTACTCAGTCGAGTCGGATTTTCACCAACTGGAACAAACACCACTTTTCTTGATCCTTCTTTCATTTTTAGATTACAAACTCTGTACACTGCTTCTTGGGCACTCACTTCTCTATGATTAAGATAAGCTGATCCAATTCTTTTTATTGTTTGACGAGCACTTAAATTTCCCTCTACAGATTCTACTTGAGTTTGTTTTAACAGCATTCCCATTTCACGTTCTGACTTTGATATGTATGAAATTATGTAAACAATACAGCTAAACGGGTCTAGGATATACTGTATGTCCATATTTGCATCCCAACATCTGAGAAGGCATGTGTTGTATTGGTTTGTCCACATTTCATCAGGATTTCGTTTCAAGATAGTACTTGTTTTAGCAGATAATACCCTGTGGGCCATTTCGTAAGTATCCTGTGATAAGTGCATGTTAGAAAATATTTCCTCTGCAGTTTTGCCTCCATTCACATCATCAAGAACTTCATTCCAAACACGCAACAAAATATCTTTAGCCTGAGATTTACTCAATCCATCGAATTTCTCAGAGTCTTCCTCTTTCTCCTCACATTGTCTTGTAATAAATGTTCTTTCTGATGGTGGTCTTGGAAAATGGAATCTACAGTCTGTTCCCTTTTTCCTACAGGATTTTGAATGGTTCTTACTATGTTGTTGAACACCTAAAACAATTTTTCGCAGCTCTTGGTCATCATTTTCAGCAGGTAAAGCGCATGTGATATATTTATCAATAAAATCACAAACAGTTTTATCACCATCTTCCTCAAATTTTGGGGCATTCTCAACCCAGTACAAGCAGTGCATGTGTGGAGAGCCCCTTTGTTGAAATTCTACTCTCACAAAAAAATCAATAACATTTCCTATAGGTTTTGAAGGTGACATTATAACATGTCTTTGAAACATATGAAATCTATGTTCAAACATTCTGGCAACAGTAACTGGATTGCTTCTTAAAATCTCACTCTTTTCTGACCAGTCTAAATCAGAAGGGGATCTAGAATCATTTTCTTGAAATAAAATTGATGCAATTATTTCGTTCCATCTGTATTCAGCTGCAGAAAATGAACAAAACCATGTTGGGATACCTAACTGTCGAAGCATAGCGAACAGATCTTTCTGAGAAGCCGACCAATATGCAGGTGTTCCTCGAATAGGTTGCATAAACCGTAAAGCCTCATCATTTCTTAAGAGTCTTGAGAGAACATCAGGATTCTGTAACATTTCAGATGTTACTGCATTTCCACTATCAAGCTTTGAAAAAGACTTTCGAATTGAAATTTGTGTTTTCTCTATTACTTGGTTCAATTCTGACATGTATTGAGAGAAGAAGATGTAATTTGTGTCCTTAGCAAATCTGTTATCAGCATTCATAAGTCTGTTGTTAAAATATCTTGATAGCGTTATTTTCACATCTCGATCTTCATTCCAAGAAAATTTGCCAGTTGGAAATAAATGTGGAAATGATTTTGCCTCGTTTCCTTCTTCTTGCAACATTCGGACTGGATTTTTCCCTTCACCTGGTGCTATATTGTAAACATCATCAAAGTAATGATCAAGAACTTCTTGTGCCACATCTACTGGCTGTAAACATGTGTCAGTAGCAACTGGATTTTCATCTCTCTCATCTTCTTTCACTTCTTCATCTACAAATTCACTAGTCTCATTAAATAGCAAATCATTTTCGTCACTATTTCCTTCCCACAAGTTATTGATCACTACGTCTTTATACCATTTGTTTTCTTTCCTTAAATAATCAAGAGCCATGTTAACATGAGTTGGATTAACAAATTGATATTCGTAATAGCCCTTGTACGCTAGCTTTCGTTTTAGCTTAACTCTTAACAATAAATTGTCATCCCTGTTTCTTGGCAAAGCTGTTGCCTTTTCCATATTTGATGGCACACAAACAACAGGCCCATGTACATTCCTTTGACCACCTTGTGGAAGAGCCATCACTTTCATAAAGGGAATATGCAAAGCAATTAAATGCTGCTCCAAACTGTTTAAACTGCTAAGCTCGCATGGAATTTCCTCTAATGACATTTTATTTACAGCTGCCTCTGCTGGAATATTCCCATTCAATATTTTCCTATGACAAGTAAAGCATATCCACAATGATGAATGGGGGCAGTTCACTGGACAAGACAATGTACAATCATGGGAGCATTTTTTCTGTATACAAATCTGTGCAATTTTATAAGCTTCATGTCTTTTCTCATACATTTCAAGTGTGCATCGTTGGACTTGATGTTCAAACAGTAAACGATTACAACAGCAACATATGTAGTCTGGGCCATCTCTCACACTTTCCTTAAACAGTTTCAAAACTTCTTCTTCATCTTCCAACTTTACTTTTAGTGCCCGTCTCTGATTCAGGACATTCTCCTTCTTCTTCTTTTTCTCGTCAGCACTAAAATGATACTGTACTTTATTAACAGCCTTAACCTTATGTCTATGTTCTTCATCATTCTTGTACTTTTCAATACTTCTTTGTTTAACATTCAATCTGTGTGCTTCATCATTTTTGTACTTCTCTATACTCTTTTCTTGATAATTCCTTTTGTGTACTTCATCATTCCTGTACTTTTCTAAACTTCTCTGTTTTAAATCCTCTCTGTGTACTTCATCATTCCTGTATTTCTCTGTACTTCTTTGTTTTACATTCTTTCTGTGCAATTCATCATTCCTATACTTTTCTTTACTTCTTTGTTTAACATCTTTCCTGTGTTCTTTATCATTCCTGTACTTATTTATACTTCTTTGTTTAACACCCTCTCTATGTACTATATCTGACCTATATTTCTCAATACTTCTTCTCTTCCTGTATTGTTTATGGATACCATCTGTTGTATATTTCCTTTTACAAGCTTCCAAGCTCCTCTGCTTTGCCTTTGCTTTGAAAATTCCATCACTTTTATATCTTTCCTTACCATTTGCGATTGCCTTTAATCTAAATTGAAGGTCAGTCTTGTACCTCAGTTTTGCTGCTCTTAATTTCCTTTCTGTGTAATTTTCATTCTTTAGTTTCTTTTCATGATTTGTACTTAATTTTTTGGCAGATGAAAAGATACGCATTTCCCTCATACGATCTCGATTTTTACGTCTTTCTCTATAGTCTTTCTTGCCAACATACAGAGCATTATTTTTCAAGGAACTTACCGTTTCTTTCTCAGTAACTGACACCACTACATTATAATGATTCTGATCCTGATGAACTAAATAAAATGATCCTGTGCTTTGAACATTCATAGGTTCTACCTGTTTTCCTGAAAATGTAACCCAGTGATTTTCTGTATAAGTATGTATATCAGTGCTCAAGAGGTGAGAGAGAGCAAGAATTTCCATTTCAGTTGCCCATGTACCATCGTTTGACATACCTGTTAAATTCAAGTGATTTTCAACAGAACTTTCTGTAGATCTTA
This sequence comes from Saccostrea cuccullata, assembly GCF_032062105.1. Classification (NCBI taxonomy): domain Eukaryota; kingdom Metazoa; phylum Mollusca; class Bivalvia; order Ostreida; family Ostreidae; genus Saccostrea; species Saccostrea cuccullata. Next base: position 3,756 of record NW_026926458.1, on the reverse strand, counting down.
CAAAAGTTTCAAACAATATTCTATTTTGTAGTAGATGTTTACACACTGCTGATCGTATTGCATAATGATAATCCTCTACTCCAATCAAACAAAATGAAATGGCCCTGAAAAAACAATTTCCATCCCCTTCAATTTCGACATATTCACTAGGTGCACCTGCTTCTTGCACAAAGCAATCCTGTTCAACATTACTATTTGTATCTGACTGTGGTATTCCCAGGACCTGACAAAGCTGTAATTTCACAGTGTTAGAAAGTGGCAGAAAACTTATACTATGACTTTCACTGCAAATGAGTTGAACATCATCATTGGCAACTGATTGAAAACCATAAGTATCTGACTGAACATTTGCAGTCAAAAGGTCTCTGTTTTCTTGAACTGCTAAATTCAAGCCTTTATTTTGCTGAGTACATTTTCCTGGCTCAATTTCAATTATATGTTTATCAGTTGTTGCAAACTGGCAAACTGAACAATCGACACCTGTTATTTCACATTCAGTAATTCCAGAAATTCCCATTGACACTGCCAAGGACAATATGTGATTGTAAATATCATCAACCGATTGATACAGTATCCTTGTACTCCTTCCACTTACACTCATACACCCCGATTGTGACCGTGAATGTGGATCAAATGTAAAGAAGCCATCCTCTGTTTTTCCAACCAAAAAAGTATTTCCCTTGAAGCATACAAAACACCCACTTGTTTCTCCAAGACCAATTTGCAATGCATCTGTCAGTGAATATGCATTAAATTCATCATAGTTTGGTTCTACATCTGACAAATTTATTAGGCTGCATAAAGATTCGCATGCTTTGAACTCAAACGTTGTATTAAAACACTCAAAAAATTGAGGCAACTCGTTCACAAAAAGATACCTACTGACAATGGTTGAACTACGCTGCAAGTATGTATAAAGCTCATCTCCTGTTGCTAACACTTTATTCATATCTGAAGTTTGCCACTGATTAGAATTCTTTACTTTATGGTATGCTAATGCTGCTAACGAGTTCGCAACACATTGTGTTCCTGCATTTTCACCAAACATTAAGTCACCTTGATGAAAAGACCCTTGAATAGATACCTTGTTCAATGTTACTGGTCCATCTTTACTTACACAAGCATAATCACCACCAAGTTCACCAGTACACAGTCTTCCAATTCTGCACTCTGATTTATTTCTCTCATATACACTATCTATATTCTCATTTTCATCATGTAAATTCCTTTTAGTATTCCTTTTAGATCTCGTTCTTTTACTCTGGTTTGCATCAATCAATCTCCTGCTGGACTCATCCCCCTTGGAGGATGACATATCCAGCTGCGCCTGACCTGCTGAGCCAGACACGTGCACGGTGTCCAGCTCAGGTACCCTCGGCGAGGTACAAACCCACGGTGGGGAGTCAGGGGACGGTGCCATGCCTCCGTTTCGGGCACACAGACGACTTCCCTGAGAAGATGCGTTACTCAGGGCAGTTGGTTGCATTTTCTCGCGAAGAGAGGCCTGCAACCTGGCCAAGGGTTTTTCCTCAAAAGGCGGCAACCCTATAGAGCCTTGCCCCGGAAAATTACCGGGTGGAGCTGAGATAGCTCCATCTACTGCTCCAGCTGGGACAGCAGAATCTGGAGGAGGATCTGATGGTGGCAAGGACTGCTCCTGCCTCTTTTCCCTCTTGCGGTCTCTATCTCTCTGGCGTTTTTCCCTGCCATTCAAGGTCTTTCTTTTTGGCATCTAAAAAATAAAACATTTTTCCCATATATCAAAACAAGATATTCATGTTAAATTAGATAAGGATACCAAATAAAAAATTTAATCACCTTGCACTCCATAACAATGTCTTTTATGTTCTACACTTTAAGCTATGGCTATTAACAGGATATACATGTATGTGTACACAATTTGGTTTATTCAAAATTTAGTGCAATCTATGGATATACAGTTGTTGGCTTAATCATGAATTAGCGCTACACATGTCTATGATGAATATCTGTATATTGTATTTGTAAATTATTTCTTTAGCAGTATTCGTGAATTTAAGTCCATCATTGTCTGCGCCAAAGCTGCTTAATAATGAAGCACTCTTTTTAAGTACACATACAGTACCCCTTTTAGGCCTAAAATAAAAATTTGTTTGGTTGCAGTTGCTTCTAACCCAGTGAAAATGCACTGACATTAACTTTCTTTTACTCATTTTGTTAAAAAAAAATGATAATTAAATTTTTCAGGAAAATGGAATTGTTTCATTTACAATTTTTGACTTTTGTTTTTATCAATCAGTGGTTTATAACAAGAGTGGAGCTTATTTATGTTAAGTAGGCCTATGAAACGGTCTTTTATTTGTTATCTAACAAAAATCCTTAAGCAATTTTTTTATTTTTAAAAAAAAAAAGAAGAAAAGAATGCATACCTACCTACCTAACCAGTCTAAAAATTATAAGTCGGCAACTGCAAACAAAGAATTTTTTAAGCTTGGCCTTATCAATAACTCTACCATTAAACTTTAATCACAGTTCTAAAACAGCTTTGCATTGTTTACAATTGTAATGTCTTTACAACAGTGCAAGGTATAACTAGGACAGATCTTAATAATCAAATTTAAAGAATTGTGGTACCCCACTTTCTTGGTCAGTTCAATGTTACGATGCAATTAACAGTGGGAATATTGTCTTGTCTGTATGTCTTGTCTTGTTCTAACATTAAAAAAGAATCTTTTTTTTTAATTAATAACAGGAATGACCATTTTTTTTTGTAAATGGCTAAGCATAGGCCTGATGTGAATATACAGTCTGATATCAGTGAACTATCTAGAGGGACGTTAAACAGTATACAATCAATCACAGGGTTGAATGGGGTTGTACCAAAATGATTACAAACAAAAATTTGTCTATATATGTTATGGACAGTTCTATTTTTCAGTTGATTACTCCAAGGACCCAGCATGCATCGTCAAAGTTTGTTGATCAAGGCCAATAAGTAACGTTGACTTACTTGTAAGTGAACATGATATGAGGTCTCAAAAAGTTGCTTCAATTGACAATATTTGATTAATAAACCTAGTCCTTATCAAACTTTTAACACAACATTCAATTTCCAATTTGCTTAATTAATTTAGACATCAAACAAGAGACCCATAGGCCACATTGCTCACCTGAACACATTGGCTGGGAAAAATCATGTTAATATAAATAAGTTCAATTACAGGTAGATGAACAGAAAATATGAAGTTGACATCAGATTCATATCAAAATTAATCCCACCATATGGCATGCCTCAAGAAAGAGTGTACTAAAATTTCAAGCATCTGTTATGAATAGTTAAAGAAACTGTGAGGAAAATTTGTTATGTATGAAACAGACGCACAGACAAACATGATGTTAACATTGGATTTGAACAAAAATATATCCCACTATATGGCATGCCTCAGGGAAGATTGTGTAAAAATTTCAAGTATTTGCGATGAGTAGTTGCTGAGAAAACTGCGACGAAACCTTGTTTTGTATAAAACGGACAAATGCACAGACAAACAGGAAGTTGACATCAGATTTGACCAAAAATGTATCCCACTGTATGGCATGCCTCAGAGAAGATTGTGTTAAAATTTCAAGCTTCTACAATGAGTAGTTGCTGAGAAAACTGCGACAAAAATTTGTTACAGACAAAGGGACACACAGACAGACAGACACACAAGGGTAAAACAGTATACACCCCTATTCTTTGGAGTGGAGGTATAATAAACGGGGCTGGACACTTTGAGA
>NW_026926457.1:0-27891 GCF_032062105.1 Saccostrea cuccullata | reverse complement strand
GGAGGGGGGAATTACCTTATTCCTTGTCGGCCAATTTTATTGTTCCAAGGATTAAAGGCTATTTTTTTTTTTATCTTGTAGGTTTTGTTAAATATTATTTGAACATTTTTGTTTTATTAGCATTTTTTTTTTAGCTTTCAATTCAATATTTGCCAGTATGTGGGGAAATATTCAACATCTTTAACAAATTTAATAGAATTAAAACCAATGGACACATTAGCGTTAAATTAAATAAAGCTTCCTTTAAACGCCGTTTTTCCAACATCAACGTTTAACTAAATTAAGCTGAGCTTTTAAACTTTTTTACTTGCTGGTTTCACAGTGATTTCAATGTTTTTTTTTTTTTTGTGGGTCAACATAGTAAGAAAAAAAGCCACCTGAAATGTGCAAAAAAGGGAATTGTGATTGCGAAGCAGATAGAGTAGTTTTCACAAAAAAACCAGATTGTCGCCAAGGCAAAAGCAACTGCTGGGCATTTAAATGAACTTTATTTTCATTACGGATGCGGGGGAAAATTTGCAATACTTATGACTTTATTTTAAATAAAACGCCTTTTTTTTATTTTTTTTAAATGCCTTTTTTTTATTTAAAAGATTTTAATGCTTCTATTGTAAGGTTCATTTTTTCTGCCAATAATAGCTGGAACCCCAAGAATTCTTTTTTTTATGCAAGTCCTTTCTTCACATTCGAAATTATAATTTTTTTAAATTATTTTTTTTACATTTTTTTAAGATCATCTTAACGGTGCCACTGGTCAAATCACTAGTCTGCTGCTTATAGTTTCTAGACTTTTATTTTTGTTCAATGTTTAAAATAAAAATAAATAAAGAAATCATCGAGAAAATACTTCTACATTGTGTTTTATTTTCCCTTCGAAAAAAGGGGTTATATTGCTTTGCTGCTGTCTGTCAGTCCACCATGGTTTATTTTCTTTGCAGAGGTTGCAACATGTTGAAATGGAATTTGGTATACAGATTAATCATAAGAATATGTGTCAAATTTGTTTGGGGCGTGGGCCCAATTTTTAAATATTTGGGTTAAAAAAATTTATTTTATTTCTTATTTTTTTTGCGAGGTTGCACATATTGAAATAAAATTTGGTATACAGATTTATCAAAAGAATATCTGGGTCCAATCGAGCCAATTTGGATTTTTACCCCCTTAGACTTGGAAAAAATCCATTTATTTGGGCTGAGGGGGGGGGGGGGCATAAGTGTTTTCAAACATCTCTTGTTAATACCATAGCCTACGATTTAAAAGGTTCAAAATGGGGTATTTTTGGATTATAAAGGAATTTTTTTTATGTATTGCGCCTTGTTCCCCCCCCCCCCACTTCCCGCCCCCTGATAAAACTGCCATCCAGTCACGTTGCAAGACCTTTCAGAAAATTCAGTTGTCGAAATAAAACGCGTGGAAATGTTAATAGAAGAATTGATACTTCCTTGATTTATTGTGTTTTAGTCAAGAATTTTAGGTACTCGTTTTTTAGGTACCAGAAATAGGGACCTATTGCTATCCGTTTTCGTCCGTCGTCGTGCGTCGTCCGTCGTGCGTTAACATTTGAACATTTTCAGCTTCTTCTCGCAACCACCAAACCTTTTCAACAAAATTTGGCACAAAGCATCTATGGGTGAAGGGGAAAAAAAAATTGTAAATTTCAGACCCCTACCCCCGGGGCCGAGGGGGGGGGCCCAAAAACCACAAAAAATTTAATGCAATCTTTAAAATCTTCTTTTTTTTGGGCATAAGAGTAAAACTGTTTATAATTGTAATCAGCAATGAGTCCTTACCAAAATTGAAAAATTCATGGCCCTGGGGTCAGGGGTTCTAGTGCTAGGGCGGGGCTAAATAAGTAGGTAGTGAAAATGAATTATTTTTTTAAAAAATCTTCTTTTTGCTCCTGGGTATTAAATAAACCAACTAAGTACATAGTTATGATGAGCAAGAGTGCCTCTACCAAAATTATGAATTTTATGGCCCCAGGGTCGGGGGTTCTGGTGTTAGGGCAGGGCTTTATTATTATTAGTAAAAATAATAATTCCTTGAAAATCTTCTTCTCTGCTCCTGGGATTAAAAAATTAAAAAATACATGTACATAGATATGATGAGCAAGAAAGCCTCTACCAAAATTGTGAATTTTATGGCCCCAGGGTCGGGGGTTTTGTTTTAGGGGGGGCTCTAATGATTTTTTGGAAAATGCATGAATTCTTTAATATCGTATCCTTTGCTCCGGGTTTAATATACTAATGATCTAATTACATATTTAAGGCCAGGATTTATTTTATTTTTAGTTTTCAAACCCTCCGCTAAGGTTTTGAATTTTCAGAAAAAAATAAAAAAAATTTCTTTCCGATGTCAAATTTGAGTGGGTTTGAGATTTCAAATTTACAACCGCACTTCCGTTTTTAAAATAAACGGCGTGTAAATAAAGCTAATCTGAGAAATAGTTGGTTTAGGAAAATTCATCGATAGGGGTGCCATTCAAAACGTTTCACCCGTTCAAAGGACAAATAAAATGCTGAGACTTTGCTGCACAATGACATGCTGGTGAGATAATTATGTATTCGTTTCAAAAGTATCTATCTGAAATTATTTTCCTCCCCCAGGTTTTAAATCCCCCGGGGGACTTTGCATTGCCAGCGCATTGTTACAGTTTAGGTCTCTGTTATATTTACAGTCTAAGCATCATTCTTCAAAATGGGTTGCTTATGCATCAGATGTAATGAATAAAACTATGGGAGAAGTTAAGTCCATTTGAGGAAGAAATAAACAAAAACCTGAAGAAATAAAAAAAAATTAACTTTTAAAAAGGGGAAGAATATACAAAAATATACAGGCATGTAGTATCATTTGTATCACCCAAAAAAATTATTTTACACTTAATTGAAAAAATGTTCACCCTACTTCCCAATACCCCCTTTCTGTTTTATGATAGGTTTTAATTTTAGGCATCAAGTAAATTTTAGCAAGTCACACATTCACCTAACACATATTTAAAAAATGAAAATATTGAAAGACTTTTTTAAAAAATTGATTTTTTAAAATATATTTTGACCAACATCACAAAATTTATATAACTGGCCCAAACTGGCAGATGATGAAATAAGCAATTAAATTTTTACTTTCCTTTTTTAAGCTTTGTGTCCAGTGGTAAGGAGCCTTTTAGAATAGCATAAAAAAAAAATGTAAAATTTATTAATTGATTTATCAAAAATTTTTTTTTATTTCCCTTTGGGGCTTTTATTTCATGTTCATAACTAAACCTAAACATAAAAAAAACTTTGGGTTATAATGAAGAAAGGGGTCTCTTTCAAAATAGACAATTTCAGGGCCGCTGGGTAGGGGTACCAGGGGGGTACTTTGACTAAAAATAAATTAATGCTTTGAAATCTCCATAAGAAAGGGGTCCTTTTTTTAAAAATTTTTGAATTTCATGGCTTTTATTAAACACGAACCAAATACAATCGCTGGAAAATTGTTAATGAAATCAGGTGACCTATGGCCCGTGGGCCTCTTGTCTTCACGTCTAAGTGCTGAACAGTTGAAAACCCAGTTTTTTTTTTCCAGAAATTCCCCCGGGGGGCATGATTTTGATAATTTAATTTACATACACAAGGGTGCTTCCAAAAATTTCCGGCCCAGGGTTTTTAGCAGAAGATTTTTAAAGATTTTTCCTACATATTCTCTATGAAAACTTGGATTCCCTATTGTGACCCCCCCCTAACTCTGGGTCATATTTTGAACAATTTATTATTTACACTACCCCAGGCTTCGGCAAAAGTTTCAGTTTTCTAGCCCATTGGTTCTTGTGAAGATTTTTTAATGACCCAACCCTTTTTTGGCTTTTTTTTTATTGTTCCCCTTGTGAAGGGACTTGGCCATTATTTTTTAGAATTTTAATTCTCTTTACCACAATGTTTGACTAAGTTTTGTTGAAATTAGCCAAGTGGTTCTGAAAAATCGAAAAAATAAAAAGTTTACAGACGGAGGGCGGATACGGAAAAATGTGATCAGAAAAAGCTTATTTGAGCCTTCGGCTCATGTGAGCTAATAAAAATTTAAGTACTATGAATTCAAAAAAAGTAGGTGAATAGTGTATAATTATTCGTATAGGAAAAAAAAAAACGAATAGTTTTCAGCAAATGAATTTTAATGATTGAAGGGGGGGAACTCTTAAGGGGGCCAAGGTAAAAAAAAAGGACACTTTCTGCTGTTACAAATTAAGAATAAAACATGGAAAAGTCTACATATACTGAGTATAGGTCAAAAATATCAGGCCTAGGAGGCAATAAAACTTAAACGAGCTCACTTTCATCCAGTCTCACTTTTCCACTAAATTCCTGTCAGTGGTAGAAGTGATTTCACCTAAGTTTTATGGCCCCAGGCCTGTTTTGATTCACATTCATTGAATATGGGACTTTTATGGATCGGACACCTTAAGACTTCTGAAATTTGAGTGGCGGCTGTTGATAATTAATATTTATACATATTTATGAGCTCATAAAACTGTTCTTTAAAACTGTATTATATTCAGTGACCATACAAACTGATGTTTAAATATTATAAAACATCGGGGTCGGGATCGCACTACGGATCGTGTAGAGTGACAGTTGGTGTAAAAACTTTTAAACACGTGTAAAATGAAAAAAAAATTCTTTTTATTATACCTCTATTTATGATGTTCGAATTCCATTGGCTGGTAAGAAAACTTTAAAACACAACGACTCCAAATAGTACTGTTTACAACAATAATGGCCTAGGAATCATTACACTTGGGATATAATGACCCGGTCATTATAATTAATGACCGCTAAATAATGACTTCTTAATCAAAAATTTCTTTTTGAGTGCAGATAATGCATAAAATAATAATTATTCGAGAAAACGTTTTTAAAATTGTGCATGGTCTGTTTTGCATTACCATACAGAATACGGCAAAATTTTATCGTTAACTTAAACGGTTTATTCATTTCAAAATATCGTTTCAATTCAATTATGGAATGTAGAAGCGGTTCTGTAAAGAGTTGAATTCTGTGTAAGATTTTGACTGGGTAGAGGAAAAGCACAGGAGTCGGCAGTTTTATCAATAAACCAAAGTAAATATAAACTATAAGCTTCGCGAGCGTAGCGAGTCTCATAGGTTTATGTTTACATTGGTTTATAATATTGATAAAACTGCCGACTCCTGTGAGGAAAAGTAATCGTTATTTATAATAATGTATGTCACTATCAACCAAATATTGTTTTGATCAGTAGCCTTAATCATGATGCAAAAACTTACAGACTTGCAGACGTCAATGAAAAACAACTTCATTATACGGAGTGTAGCGAATCCCGAGCCCGATCAAAGAAAGCAGATAAACGGTTAGAGTTTTCATACTTTTCAATATATATTGGTATAATAAAACAACTGATTACCCCTTTTGAGGTCAACATGGTGAAATAAGGACCCTCACCTGGCCCACGAGGTGACCTGACCTGACTGAGGCCGCATTATTTCACCATGTTGACCTCAAAAGGGATAATTAATTGTATAATAATGATTTCAGTTTAATTCTTGTATTCATTTGCAGGTTTGGAATCTGTTTTTTTTTATTTACAGACTCTATAGCAGGCTTATACTATGAGTGGATTTCTTTGTGAATTTATGTTTTTTTTTTTGGTTTAAAATTTGTCTAAGCTAAGTATTAAATACTGACCACTTTTAATTTGGTTACTCTTTTAAAGAAACTAAAAGCAGGCGTCACTAATTTTTAACAGTCTACTTTATTGAATCAACAATACATAAACCCACATTCCAAAATAAGAAGTTCATGGAAGTTCAGAGAAATTTAAACCCTTCCCAAAACAAATAATGATTTCAAAATGCTGTCCAACATAAAGGGGCGGCAAATAAGTGAAATTTAACGTCACTTTTTTTTTTGTGTACAGATGATCAGGGGAAATTACAGTTCTACAATGCCTGTCTGCAGAATAAATCACGTGACCTACTGGTTAGAAATATAATGTACACATGTGTGATGTAAAAAAGGTGCTCATTTATAAGCTTTCGTTTTCATTTTTTAAAAAGAGGGGGGGGGGGGGGGGGGAGGCAAGCCAAGAAAAATTCCCTTATAAAAATGGCATTTTTTTTTTGGGGCAAATAAAAAAGAGTTTTTCAAAAAAAAATATTCTAACTAATTTTTTGGGGGACAGTCCCTTTTTTTTTAAAGGCCCATTCAAAAAAATTTAAATTTTTTTAACCAGTGAAAGACCCTTTTTTTTTGCCCCCCGCTTTCGCGAAAGCAAGGTGACATTAAACCCATTTTTTGCCCCTGTCAGTTGGCTGCCGTTACAAAAACCTCAACCTTGCCCATAACTTTTGCTTTAGTGGAGCATATTTATATTTCACAGGGATTCCTTGTGACAAGACCTTTCTTTGGGCTACCAATTTGACCTTTTGACCTTGGAGTTTGCCCCACTTATACATAAATGTTATATTTTACTTCGGCCATAACTTTTGGAGCTAGCTCTGGGTTTCATATTTCACACATGTATTCTTTGTCAACTATGACCTTTAATCTACCTTTGAGATTTGTCCTATGTAAACAACTTTTGAACGGTAGGGGAAAGGGCTTTATACTTCACATATTTAATTCTTGTGACAAGACCTTTCATTGGAAAACAAGAACTTTGACCCTCTGCCCTTTTAATTTGACCTATTTTTTTAAAAACTTGAACCTTGGCCATAATTTTTGAACAGTAAGGGCTGGGCTTTCAACTTCCACATTTAATCCTTGTGTCAAGACTTTTCATTGGATATAAGAATTTTCCCTTGACCTTGCAGTTTGATCTATTTAAAAATATAACTTTCCCATAGCTTTTTAACGGTAAAGGCTAGGGCTCTCAACCTCAATTTTAACCCTTGTGACAACATCGTTCATCGAAATCATAAACTGATGACAAATTTTAGATTTAGGAGTCTATTTTTTTAATTAAAATAATAAATTTGTTGGAGGAGTAGCATTTTAAAGGAATTTCTCAGAAAATTATATTTTTAGTTACCATGGCAACACCGTTCATCAAAATTAAAAACCGATGACTATTTACCGTATCTTAGTGTAGTCTACTTGTGTGCCAAGTTATATTGAAATCAGACCAAAACTGTACGAGTAGCGTTTTAAAAAAAATGTTTACGACAGACGGAGACAACACCTTACTATCGCATAAGCTCTTTTGGCTCCCCCATTAAGTAAAAAAGGGGCCCAAAAAAAAGCCAATTAGAACGGAACCAAAAAAAGCTACCCTGTGGTTAAAAGTTGAGAACATGTTCCAAATGGAAAAAAAAACAAGAACATAAGCCAAGTGGAATTTTAAGAGCTGCGGTAGAAATACCCAACAGTTCAAACCTGCACCAGAAAAATACGACATACCACTAACAGAGCCGCTTTCTCCAGCGCCGGAATGTTTCCATAAAGGGGAAATTTCCCAAAACCTCCCCCCCCTTTTCTTTCAGTTCAGAACTTTCAGACCTACCCCTGGCCGGTTTTAACAGTTTAAAAAAATCAAACGGCCACCCACCTCTTTAGTAAAAATGCTTTTTTATCTGTAAAAAAAAAAAAAAAAATTAAAGAAAAAAACACCTGATCAACAAAGGGCACTGTTTTTTTTAATTCGGGGGAACCCCTGTTCTTTTTTTTTTTTTAATTTAAGGCCTATAAAATGTCGTTTTTTTTCCTTTTTCGATTTTTTTATAAGCTGGTTTTTTTTAAAATTTGCATTTTTGTTTTTTTTTAAATTATTAGCTGTATACCAGTCTCAAGGAAATTTTAAAGAAGGTTTTTTTAACAAAATAAATCAATACCTCATGTTTTTAGGATGGTTGACGTCATCTTGGATTTTTTTAAGACGCTGAGTTATGTTTTTTTTAATTAAACATACAAAAAAAAATCTAAAATTTTATGCCCCAAAACAAAAGAAATTGCTTTTTAAACACATTATATTCTACTTTAAAAAATTTCACTTTCGAAAACAAGTGGATTCTAACAAAAACGCAGTACAGTTGGAACTTTTTCTATAAAAACTCACGGAATCCGAAACATTTTATGCTTCACAGTTTTTTTTTTTTAGCAAGACACTCTAGTTAAAATAGCTATTTGTTATCTTAAAGAGTATGCCATCGCTTTTCACATCGGTATTTTTTGACATCATGTGCCCCCCGAAGTCACGTAGGTCAAAAAATGAGATGAAAATTTAAACCCAAAAAGTGCAAGGGCAAGGCAAAAAAAACATTAAACTGCAAAATATTTTATGTTGTCCCAGATTATTCTTTTAAAAGTGAGTCATTCAGTTAGTTTCCGATATAGTTAATTTTTAGCTAAAACAGACAGTATTATTTGAAAAAAGGAATTTTCCTAAATTTTATCGGAATTATAAATTAACTAAAGGATTACAAAGAAATGAGCATCACTTTTTGAAAACTATACAATAAAATAAATAATTTAAAAAAAAACCTACTTTTAAAATTTTGTTGCCCCTTTCACTTTTTGATTAAAAATTGAAATCTTGGAAGAGTCAATTAAATTTTTTTTCAAAGCATAGTTGATCCAGCATGGGGGATAACTCTTGAGTAATTAATATAGTTTGTTTACCTCGTAAATTTTAATAAATATACATGCGGACGGGCTGGACTTTTTTTTTTACTGAATCAAAAGGGTATGCATTAACTCCTTGACATTTCTATCATTTTGTGGATTGTTCTCGATACATTGAACATTTACTGTATGGTAAAAGACGTCTTTCAAATCCCCCATTTCCTCAAAGACGTGTATACATGACATTATATTTCACACACATAGGTCTAAATATTGCCGCTATATATATTCATTGAAAACAAATGGTTAATTAAAATATAGCCTCCTCCATTAATATTTAATTAATTAGATATCTATGCCCCTCTCACAACTGTACGCATAGGTGTCTGAACCGGGGGGGGGGGGGGGGGTTAGCCTACCTACTTATTTGCAAATCATATACATAATGTAGGCTTGGAATTTTCCTTATCTTTTGGGTTTTGCCCCCCTTTTAAATTTTTCTTCCAACGCCTATGGTACCACACTTGTTTTAATAATTTTTTTTTTTTCTGCATACAGATCAGGGGGGAGGGGTGGCAATTTTAGAAATAAATACTTGCAGATCAGTGATCTCCCCTCCCACAATCAGAGTTTTTAATTTTTTTTTTTTTTTTTTTCTTGTAAAACTTTTCAATGAAGAGGGAAATAAATAAATAATCTGCCCTTCATCTTATTGATCGGAAATAAATATTAATTTTTTCATTGACATGAGAATGAAAAAAAATCTGACTTAGAAAAAATTGCCACTCCCCTTCCCTCAGAATCAATGGGGGTCCCCTATCCTATTTTGAATCAATTAGGGGGGGGTCTTTTCTCCCGTTTTTGGTAATTTATTAAAAATAAATGAACACAAAGCATGCTAAAAAAATCTTCATGGCATCAGTACCCTGAACAAAAAAATGTATGCAAGTTAATATTTTCCCCTTTTAAAGCTTTTTAACACCTGTACAGTAAATAAATGAAAAAGTCAAATTATTATTTATCTAGAAAAAATTTAATAAACATTTCTTTACAAATCCAATGAAACTTTGGAATGCTGGGCAGGTGCAAATTATTTCAATCACCTCATGTTCTTGTGGATAAAATAACTGAAAAAATAGAAAATCAGAAAATACCATTATTGAAAGTAATTTCTGTTCAAAAAGTGAAATTTAAAAAAATGCATTAAAACATTTAAAATAGAATGCATATACATGTTTTCAATTCTTCTGTTGTTTTTAATTATTATCAAAACAATTCAATAATCTTGCCAGGAATATTGTATGGTTTATAGCTAATATTAGCATACCAGTTTCCTTGAATGATGTAGTAACTTGCTGCCTGAATGAATCCTTAGTTAACATTTGGGAATAGCTATGCCTACAAGCTACATTGTATACTGTAGTGAATTTATGTTATTCATATAAATGGCAAAAAAATGTGTTACAAAACTTCTCTGGGGAAAATGAAACCTCTGACATTTACAACAGTTATTAATAGAAATTTTTTAACAAAATTCAGTTTCACCATTACCAAAAAGAAAAAAAAAAAATTTTATAGCACATGCATACTTTAAAAAAGTGAAATGCTTTTAATTAGAAATATACATACCCTGTGGAGAAATGATACATTTTTTATTTATTCATTCTTCATGTTCTTTAAGCCTGAAACTCTGGACAGCTACAATGATAAAAGTATTATACAAATATTTTTAATGTACATGTAATCTAAACAAAAAATGAATTTTTTTTTCATTAATTTAGAAATTCTAGAAAATTTCAACCATTTAGGTTCTACAACATAATGACACTGATAATTTTTTTGAATTGTGTAGCATGTTTGTATGTCAAAAAATATGATCATTACTTGTTTAGGCCTAGTCACTAGTGGATATTATGAAACAATGAAAACATCTCATTTAATTTAGTTTTTAAAATTTTCGTTATTGGTGACCCCCATTACTACACAAATTTTTAAAGAAAATGAGCTAATTGACAAGAACTCGATATATTCAGTGCAATGAAATTTTAATAATTCTAAAAAGTCATTTTTAGATGTAAAAACATTCCGTGTCACCAATGTAAAATTTTTTGGGTAAGCCAATGCAGAAAACGACACATTAAAAAGAGAAATTTTTTAAAGACATGCTATTTTTTATACGAAAAAACATAATTATTTTCCATTTAAACATGAAAATATTGCTGTTTATTACAAAGTCTTGCAAAAAATCGGTAGAGAGTTATTTTGAGCACTATTTCCTTATAGGGATAATTAGGGCGGAGCAACTGTCATGAGTCAGACCTCATTACCATAATCTTTTCATGTGTTGCCTTAACTGTACTGCGAAGGAGCTTACACTATGGTTTTCTGAAGAAAAAAAAAGATTGATTGATTGATTGTACACTGTTTAAAGTCCCTCTCCAGAATATTTCACTGATATGGAGACGTCGCCATTGCCGGTGAAGGGCTGCAAATTTAGGCCTATGCTCGGCACTTATGGCCTTTGAGCAGGGAGGGATCTTTATCGTGCCACACCTGCTGTGACACGGGGCCTCGGTTTATACGGTCTCATCCGAAGGACCGCCCCATTTAGTCGCCTTTTACGACAAGCAAGAGGGTACTGAGGACCTATTCTAACCCGGATCCCCACGGGGCCTGAAAAAAAAAAACAAAAACCGGTGACCTTTGAACTCGGGTTGTGTTTATCCCTAAACCCATTTTCACTTGATTTATACTTTAGTTCCGATTATCCTGAAATAAAAACTATATGGGCCCTTTTACCTAGGTTTCATCTTACTAACTATCACCCCTTTTCCTGGTCTCACCCTCTAAATCAATTAAAAAGACCTATTTTATAAACTCAAGTCACTGGATTTCGCCTCCTCGCTTCGACATTTTTCACTGTTTTTCTCTACTAAGAATTCATGTCATATGTCCATTTTAGTATGAAAAAAGGCAACACACTTACCGTCTTTAAACCCGTATCATCATACATTCCTAGGACGAATACATAATAAATAATCCATGAGAATGTATAGGTCCCAAAGCACAAAACAAACACAAATGGGGTTCGCCATGGTTTTTTTTGGCATCGGCTTCAGAAGTGCCCTCTTGTCGGTCTGTCATGTGTGCATAAATACAGACGCTCACCAGAGCTCAGCGTCATTCTGCTAGCATCGGATCTCCGTGGCATTCAAGATGACTGATGGTATCTTCTACGAAGATCTGTTCTTCATACCCGGCATCCAGGTCGAAACTTATTATCGGCCGCAGCAGCGGCCGATCTATTTGTGATTGTGTTAGAAAGTGCACATGGGGAAATGAGACGTTATTTTTATATTACTTCAATAAAAAAATTCGTAAATGATAACAAGTAAAAATCATGAGTAAAATATTTAAAAAACTTGCTTAAACTTAGTATTAAATGTTGTTATTACATTTAAGTTTCATTATCATTTATCATCAGATCATCGATAATTTATGGTAAATATAAAAAGAGTTTACATTAGCTACTCCCCAGCCTGGGAGTGTGTAAGATATGAAAAGAAATCAAGATTTTCCGGGTAATAATGATGTGGTTCGAGTGCATAGTGAATGAAAAATTGAGGAGTTTTTCAACTACTAATAAAAATGCATCTGGTCTACATCTACAAAGGACATATTTTTTTTTACATTTTGCACCGCGGCCTGCAGAAACCATGGGCATTATCACGTGACCAATATCCAGGGTATCAGCACGTGGTTTATCTTGACAAGCCTACATCTTTGTTTTGATGACAATAAATTCTTATAATTCGTCAATGAACATAATTTTTTTTACATCGATAAATCTATTTTTTAGCTAATGTGGTAATGTCTATTTATTTAATTCTTTAAAAATTTTTACCGTGCTT
Source organism: Saccostrea cuccullata (assembly GCF_032062105.1). Classification (NCBI taxonomy): domain Eukaryota; kingdom Metazoa; phylum Mollusca; class Bivalvia; order Ostreida; family Ostreidae; genus Saccostrea; species Saccostrea cuccullata. The sequence continues at coordinate 15,407 of NW_026926457.1, read as the reverse complement.
TGAAGACTGCATGACTGAAATAAAAATGATTCAACTACCGGTATTTCACCTTTGAATATCTTGACGTGCTTTCCTTGATTGTGAAAGAATTTTTTTAAATGCTTAATTTTGTTTGCGGCCTATTTGATGCTTTGCATCAATTTAACTTGATTAGTGCTAATCCGAACTGATACAGGGGGAGAGATTGCAAGGATTAGTATGACGCGAATACAGATGAACAACAATACGAGGAGCAGAAGCCATGGCCGCTCCAGCAGATCAAGGCCTTACAACCGACCTCAATCTCGCTCGCCACAACCCCCACCTCCTTCGGCGCCAGCATCACACCCACCACCTAGACCTGCCAGCCAACTCCCCAGAGTCAGGCGAGGTTCCAGGGTTGTGTTCCTCCCTGGGGAGTACGGGTAAGGGTGAGAATATTTATTGTACCCTCTGTTTGACCGAGGACGAAGAGAATAACTTCTTGTGCGGCCGGTGCCTGCAGAGGGTGGTGTGTTACCTGTGTGCCGCCTGGCTTATTGACCGTGAACAGCCCTGCCCCCTCTGCAGGAATAGCGAGCCAGCCAGAGGCCCGGCGAGTCAACATATTGGTACCCTGGTGGAGCGCCTTTCTAAGGGAGTTCAAAATATCAATCCAACGGCCCTTTTAAGAACCAACCAACTCTTTAGAAATGCCTTCTATACAGGGGTAAAGAGAAACGTTTGTGTCTAAGAAAAGATTGTCATTTTAATACAGTGGTAAAGAAAAACGTTTGTGTGTCCAGAAAAGACAATCTTTTAATACAGTGGTACAGAGAAACGTTTGTGTGTCAAAGAAAAGATTATCCTTTTAATACAGTGATATAGAGAAACGTTTGTGTCTAAGAAACTTTTTAATACAGAGGTAGAGAAAAACGTTTGTGTGTCCAGAAAAGATTATCTTTCTTAATACAGGTAGAGAAAAAAAGAAACGCGTGTGTGTATGTGTGTGTGTCAAGTCAAAAAAAAAAACAAAAAAAAAACCAAAAAAAACCTCAGCTTATTTTTCTTTTTTAATATATTTTTTTAATTCAGGGTCTAAGACAAAATGGCCTAGATAAAACATACGGAGAATAGGAACAGAATTCAAGATCAAAAGTCCATGAAAGAAAAAGTGAGCCAGATTACATACCCCACGCTTCCCCGACACTCAAGTTCTTAAAATCCCGAAAAAATTAAGGAATCAGAATTTCCCGGTAATACGCACATCGACACATTGTGTCCTAAATATTTGCAAAGTTTCACATAATTCTGTGCAGCGGTTTATGAGGAGTTGCACTGACAAACTGTTCATCTCTAATTCAAGGTATGGCCATAAAATCTAAGTTGAAAAGTGTGGAAATTCCCGGAAAAATAAAGGAATCAGAATTTCCTGGTAATATGCACATCTACACATTGTGCCCTCAATATCTGCAAAGTTTGCCGAAATTCTGCGCAGCGGTTTAACAGGAGCTGCGCTGACAAACTGTTCATTTCTATATTCAAGATATGGCCAAAAGCCCAAGTTAAAAAGTGCCGAAATTCCCGGAAAAAATAAAGGAATAAGAATTTCCTGGTCATATGCATATCTACACATTGTGTCCTAAATATCTGCAAAGTTTGACGAAATTCTGTGCAGCGGTTTATGAAGAGTTGAGCTGACAGTAGTATAAACCGCCTAGACGGGGGGTTCAACTGAGTGCACTTTTGGGGATGGGGGTTCAACTGAGTGCAGTCCCCCTGGGGGATAGCCGGGTCAAGGGAGTGCAGATTAGGGGGGTCTAGGGGATAGCCGGTAGGGCTGAAACGATACGCCCCCTCCACGATACGATACGTATTGCAATACTTGTGTCACAATTCAATTTTTTCAATACGATACAATTTAAGAACGAAACTATTCATATGGTTAAAGAAAACATATTCAGATTTTAAAAAAACAAAGAGTAAAAGGTGGTGATACAATAGAAATGTACTACCAGGGGTATGCAATCTAAAAATTCAAGTACTAGCCCACAGGCTAGTGGCAGCAATAAAGTTACTAGCCCCAAGTAAAAAGTTATTAGCTCAAATATAGCCTTATATAGGGACAAAAATTAAAATAAAACAAATGTTGAAAAAAAATTAATCATTGAAAAAGTCAGGGTACTAAGGTCAACCTTTTGAAAATTAAAATTTTATTCTCACTATTAAAATTAAATCATATAAAATTAATGATTATACAGAAAATAAAAATGAATTTAAGAAAAAATATCTGAAGATCTTTCCTTTTCTGATTATTTTGCACTCATTTAGAATGAAAATTAATTCATTTTGTTTTCATATTAAATCCTTAAATACACTAGAAATATATTTCATGTGAATCACACTGATCTTTCAGTTGATTGGGGATCGTAAATAATTTTAATGAGATATCTGCATATATTTACAATAAACGGAGGAAATTCGGATTAGGAAAAAAAAGATCGTTTTTGGAAGTAAAAAATCAGGAAGTACTGCAAAATGGAGAAAAATTTTGGGGATTTTTTGACAGTAGGAGCATGCTGCCTGGAAAATATTCACTGGTTGGGGAATTTTATAGCAAAAAATGAGTAAAATACCGGTTGTACTTTATGTATTACATGGGTTAAATTTTTACTAGCCGAATTTACTAATTTGTTAATTGCACATCTCTGATACTTGTGGTTCTGTTGATTAAGAACACTTTATTCGTATAAATAATAGCAGAGGCAGCCTACTCTGAAACTTTCCGTCCCAATTTTCTCCCTCGGGGTGTCAAACTGTTAAAATAAGGTCGAACCCGATCTATTTCAAAAAGTTAACCAAACCCGATTATAAAAAAACGTATCGAACCGAAAATCGAGATGGTGAATCGAAAATTGAACCGAGCACTTATATCGAACAATATCGATATTTCGGTAATGTTTCAGCCCTAATAGCCGGGTCAATTCAGTACATATAGCCCCTAAATACGGGGTGTTTACACTGTGTTTACATTTCTATCGCTGCTACTAAGATTTTGTCAGCGACTCAAGAATTTGATTATGACGTCACGCTTTTTCACAGTCTAGCCAGCCTAGCCTAACCGGTTCAAACTGGATTTCCTCAAAACAATAGCAAATAACACACAAGACAAAACAAAGAACACAGATTTTTATTCAGAATGAAAATACAACAACCATTTTTTTTTCTTCTTCTGTGCCTTTTCTGTCATCAGGGATAGTTTCCTTTTGTGAGTAGTGCTGGGTCCTGGATTCTCTCTGTTGTGTTCCTTTTTCTCTTTTTTGTCTCCTTCTTTCACTAGAGGTTTAGTCTGGTGTGTCCCTGAAGTCTTCCTTCCTAGTTGGCAATCTTTTCCATCACTTCTTTTCTAAAACCCCATATCATTATGAATCTGCATGATAAAGGCCATTTGATTAAGATACCGATATCAATCCCTGTATCTACGTCCATAAATTTTTTCTGGTACGGTCTCCTTTGTATTTTCCTCTGCCATATTTTACCTGTGTGAGTTCCAAGTATAACGAAGAATGATCTTCCATATCCAGCGCTGGTTTATATACCTTTACTATAAGGGCCGTGTGCATCAATAGTTTTACCTATTTTTTATACCTGTTGCATCATCTTTCTATACATGTTGCATCATCTTTTTATATCTGTTGCTATCTGTAAGGACCTGTGCAAAAAATTAGGGCCGTGTGCATAAATATGTTAGACTTACCTTTTGATCGTACTGTATACGATTTTGTACACATTTATAGCGAGCTACCTATGCATTATGACGTCATACACTTGTAAAATTAAAGTTTCATTTTCACTTTTGTTTCTAAGAAGTGAACTTAGTTTTTCAGAAAATGTAGGACTATCTTTTGCTTTTCCTCTTTTTTACTATGATGATTTTCTGGGTAACTTTTCTTGTTTAAAGCTCAATTTCTCTATGACCACTGAATAGTCATCCTGATGCATTTTTGCCATGAGCATGTTTAACCACTTTCATTTTTAAAATCGTTTCCTGACATATTCCACAGGTAATTTTGTGTTTACATTTCCTATGAAGGTCATAATTGCATTTAATCATAATTATATGTAAAGTTCTGTTTTGAATGTAAATGCTGTTTTTTCCCTCATTTCATGTGATTTACAGTTGTATAACCAGTGCATGTAACTCAGAGTGCATTTAATATTTCTATGATGGGTCATTCTATAATTGAATTTAAATCAGAAAAATGTTCACTAAATGTTGGTAAAATACATGGTATCTTTTACATTTCTGCCCTTTTTTTGTCTGTAAATTATTGCTTTACTTACATTGTAAAATGAGGTTAATTGTGTATCACTGAATTGTATGTTTTTTTAAAATAGCTAGATGTTATTTCACGAATTATTTAATTGATAGGCTTATTTGGCATATATTTGGATATCTCTGGTAAGTTTTTCTTGTTTTTTAATTGTTTACATTTCCTATGAAGGTCATCTTTGCATTTAAACATGATTATATGGTTAATTTAATTACTGTGTAATACTTATGTGATCTGTTGTCTCTAACTTACATTCATATAAACACCCATTTAACCTAAAATATATTAACACATGATTAAGGGATCTTCAGAATATTGATAAGTCCTTTTCTATGAATTATGATATATTTTCATAATTCATTATGTATGTTACCCATGAAATTCAGACTTACTAAATGGTGATCAAAGAGATCTTAATTAGGAATCTAATAAGAGAAAAGGAGGAATTTACAAAAGATTAATCCTAAGTCATTTACTTTTGTTTTGATTCTAAATATGTGTGAAATGGCACATATGGGTTCATTTTCACTTTTGTTTCTTAGCAATGAGCTTTTCGAAAAATAAGGTCATGTTGTATGTGATGATGCTAAAAAAATGTATTTTTGTATGCAGTACTGATAGGTATTAAACCAAAATTGAATCTGCCGTTAATAAAAAGTCTTTTAGTGTCTAAATAATTAATTTGATAATCATTTTATTTGTGATATTAATATAGTAATTGTGCTTTTTTATTATCTAAAGATAACATGATGAACTTTTCTCATTTGGAGTTAATGTTAAAACAATTTTTTGAGATTAAAAACAACTATTTTCATGATCTTTTTTGGCATTGTACATGTTTGTTCAGGATTTAAAATGCTTTGTTTAATGCAGTACTCTGTAATAATAACAAAATTTTTTTTTTTTTTTTACGTCATCAACATGGAAGATATGTTTTGTTCCTAACTATCTATAATCAATTCTCTGTGAAGTTCAGTGCTGCTCTTCCTTTGGAAATACACAGTTAGTCAAACAACATAGAAACACACAATTGATGGATATGATTGTTTAGTACGATGGGCACAGAACCCCCAAAAATTTCCCCCCCCGGAGGCAGAAAAATTTTTCAGGAAGCGACCACTATGATGGAAACCCCTGAGGATTTATGGTTACAATGCCTAGCCTTATCACATCATGCGACGACCATGGGAGATGCTACCATAATTTTTATGTCGACATATGAAAACAATTCTGCCCCAGAAATGGTACAAACTGAACCTGACCCGTTATTTCGGAAACCCTTACAGTTTCCTGACCCATCCCCAAGCGGCCAAAGTGATTTTACTGTGGCGGGACATAGATGCGATGGAGAAAGTATGTATTCAATACGGAATGAAATACCTGGAAATTTCACACAGGCTAGGAAATCAGTGACTTTTAATACCAGCTTAAATCAAATCTAGAATTCCCCCCCGAAGCCCCGGAAAGTCCCAGGATGCAATTAGTAGCGGATCGAATACGATTTCGTCGGAGAATTCGACAGTTAGAAGCTTTATTAGTTTTTAAGAAATAAAATAAAAATCATGTAATACTACATCAGTGTTATGTTATTGTATGACGTCATATACAGTCGGGTTTGGGTTCCCTCAATTTCGCTTTGTCACTGTGTTGGGCTGTTTTCCAAAAGCGATTTTTTGTGTTAGCCAATCACATTTGATCACATGATGGATTTTTGATGTTTTCCCGGATATTTGACTATCGTCTGCTATGGTTTATAAATAAAACCCCTCCGAGCGCTCAGCATCATTCCTTCGTAGCTGATTACGGAAAAGAAAGAAGATGGCTGATAATTTTTACTACGAGGACCTATACCTCATCCCGGGGATTGTATTTGAGAACATATTAATCCTGGGGAGGCTGGACAATAACCGGGAACTCATGCGGATCAATTTGGCCAGATTCCAGGTCAACACAAACAGAGGGAGAAGGGCCCCCCTTACAGGAGGGAGGCACCCCGCTCACCACCGCCACCCAGACCCGTTACCCCGACCCCCCAGGTACAGGCCAGGAACCAGGGGCGGCCCCCCTGGGGGTTTGCCGTCTCCACCCGGGAATTTTATGTTCCCTTTGCATGACGGATGGGGAGCCAAGCAACTTCGCTGCAGCCGCTGCTTACAGCGTCCGGCATGCCTCTTGTGTGCTGCCCGGATCTTGGGGGGGGTAATCCCCTTATGTGGAATTCCGAACCCATAATACAGCCCGTGACCAGAAGGCCAGACAGAGACGGGGATAGTGATTCCGACGACGATAACATGCAAGTCGGCCAGATGGTCCATCACCTACTGGCCCTTGAAGGGCCGGGGGACCCCCAGAAACCAAAATGAAAAAAAACCAAAAAAAAAATTTAAAAAACAAAAAAATTACAAAAAAGGCCCTTTTAAGGGCCCCCAATTTTTAGAAAAGATGCCTTCTGTACAGAGGTAAATAAGAAACGTTATGGGGTTTTTAGAAAAAAAAAAAATTTTTCTTTTTTTTTTTAAAAAAACATCAAACAAACTATTGTATCTTAGAAAAAAAGATGATCTTTTTTATACAGTCAAAAATAAGAAACGTTATGTGTTCAAAAAGAAAAAAAGAGTACCTTATACAGTCGATAAAAAAAAAAAGATTACCTTATACAGTGGGTAAAAACAAGAAACTGTGTGTGTGTGTGTGTGTGTGTGTCTCTCAAGTTATAACACCAGGTCACTTTTTAAAAAAAAAATTATAATTTTTTTTAACTTTTTAAAACTTTAAATTTTTTAAATAATGATAATCAATATGAAAGTCCCTTTAAAAAAAAAAAAAAAATTTCCCATAACACATAGACATATATTTTTTTATCAAACAATAACACATACATACATACATATACATATACACTTAATTTGGGTGAAGAATGTACACCTGTTTGTCATAAGTGTGTGCAAATTGTTCAATATAATGTCTATAATGAGTCCAGTTTCCTTTGGCTAGTCCACATGCAATCTTTAAGGAAAAGCATAAGTCTGATAAGGTAAACTTTCCCCCCTTTCTTGTAAACAAGTTTGAAACCATTGCTCTCTATTTTGTGGGGTATCCTGATAAGTGGAAATTCTTTAAGGTCGGTGACTTGCTTTTCCATAATCCCATTGAGCTAGTAAACAAATGACCACAGGGGTTTGTGAGTTGAACACCTTTAAAAGTGCCCGGAATTCCTCTATCTTCTTCTACAGCTAAATTTCTAGTCCCTAGAAGTCTGCGGGTGGCATAGAGATTGGCTTGTGGGAATTTCCTGCAATACTTTGATAATCCGTGGCTTTTGAGTGGATCATGATCTATAAAGTAAATACGAAATTTTCAAAGCAGTACGATTCTTTTCATGTAAAATTTTCTTTCATAAAACATTTGGATACTTAAAAAATCAGGGGTGTGTATGTCACACGTTGTTAACACCCCAGTGTCACTACAGTGTTTGATTTTGGTAAAAAAAAAAACAAAAACAAACCATCAAGACTTGTAAAGGATCTAAAAAGTAAATACGAATTGTTTTTATCCTCATGACATTTTATTTTTCTTAAAAATTTGTCAGAAAAAGGCTAGATTCCAAGAATCCTTATGTATCTCATAGTATGATTTTCTGAAAATCTGTGACCTCTGACCCCCCATTGTGTCTATAGGTAAACCTATATTAGCTTGTTTTTTACCCTGATCATGATTCTTTTGAAATAAAAACCATATCCGCCCCCCAAGTCCCTTCTCCCTAACCCACATGAGTTTTCCTGGGTTACCTCAAAAAGACTTAAAAGGCTTATTTTATACACTCGGGTCATGGATTTCGCCTCGTCGCTTCGAGGTTTTTTTACTTTTTTCTCCACGACGGATGCATGTCATGTATCAATTTAGATGAAAAGAAGCAGGAAACCTATTGTTTAGACCTGTATCATGCTGGAATCCTACTATGAATACATACTAAATAATCCATGAAAATATATAGGTCGCAAAGTACAAATCACACACAATTTCAGTTCGCCATGAGATTTCACTCTCGCCATCGAGGTGCTCTCTTTAACGTCCGTCACTTGTGCATAAATACCGACGCTCGCCAGCAGTCGACGTCATTCTGTTTGTAGCGGCTTATAGATCTTTACCATACGCCGTCTCCACGGCCAGACTTTTACATTCCCTCACATCCTCCAGTGTCTTCTCTTCCTCCAGTTCCTGACGCATCTGTTGGCCTTTCCTCTCATCTCCTGACGCATCTGTTGGCCTTTCCTCTCATCTAAACGGTTGGTGTTTCTATCCTTGCTGTGGTGAATCCGATCGAAATCGAAGTCCCAGATGACGATTTTATTCCCCCCTTTTGGGTCCACCAGTGAGGACGAGGACATTGGCAGCCTTTGAGTGCCTGCTAAGGGGGAAACCCCTTTGAGAAAAAAATCACTTTTAAACCAAACGGCTCTTTTAAGAGCCAACCAAATGTTTAAAAAAATGCCAACTTATACAGAGGTAAATAAGAAACGTTGTGTGTCTAAGAAAAGACTACCTTTAAAAAAAACAGTCAAAGAAACGTTGTTTCTTAGAAAAAAAGATTATCTTTTTTTAAGAACAGTAAAAAAACATTTGTTTAAAAAGATTATCTTTAAAAATACAATGGTAATAAGAAACGAATGTGTCTAAGAAAAAATGAATACCTTATTATACAGTCCAAAAAAAACGTTGTGTGTCTTAGAAAAGATTACCTTCTTATACAGTGGGTAAACAAAAAAAAAATTACCTTCTTATACAGTGGGTAAAACAAGAAAAGGGGTACCTTATACAGCCAACAAGAAACATTGTGTGTGTATCTCTCAAGTTATAACACCCAGTCACTTGTTTTTTTTTAATAAATTTTTTTAACTTTTTTTTTAAAAAATTTAAATTTAAATTTTTTAAACTTATAAATTTTTTAAATTAACTTTAACTTTTTTAACTTTTCATAATAATAATAATAATAATAATAATAATCAATAGGAAAGTCCCTTTTTTAAAAAATAAATTCACATCAATCACACATTTTTTAAATTTTTTATTTTTTTCATCAAAACAACAATACCACATACATACACTTAATGTGAATGAAGAATGTACACCTATTTTTTCATAAGTGTGTACAAAATTTTTTTTTCAATATTTTTTCAAAAAAAAATTTCAGGTAAATTACAATCTCTTGGAACTAATTCTTTGTTTTCACTTCAGATTTAAGAACCCCATATTCTTCATAGTCACCTTGTCTATAAAAGGTTCTTTCCAATTCTGGGGGACTGTGGGGCATTAAAAAAAGTTAACCCATGAATCTTTTAGTACATGTATCTCTCCTGAAAGCTGTATTTCATTTGAATGAATCCTCTCACATCCCGTATTTAGGGGCTATATGTACTGAATTGACCCGGCTATCCCCTAACCCCCCCTAATCTGCACTCCCTTGACCCGGCTATCCCTCCAGGGGGACTGCACTCATTTGAACCCCCATCCCCCCCCCCCAAAAGTGCACTCAGTTAAACCCCCCCCATCTAGGCGGTTTATACTACTGCTGAAAAAAAAAAAAAAAAAAAAAACAAAAAAAAAACAGGACTGATGGACTGACACTTTGACTGACTGTCGGACGGGTAAAAACATTATACCTCACGCAACTTGTTGCGTGGGGTATAATAAAACAAATTAGAACGGAGGAGAGCAAACCGGACCTTCAAAACTCAGAGGTTGGATCAAGTGCCATGGAGAAGGGGCCCCCCCCCGGACCGGTCATGATCAGAGAGTAAAGGAAATTTCTACAAGGCAACAATGATAAGACCCCAAAAATTGTTTCATGATAAAGAAAATTTAAACAAAATTATGTTCTTTGACATTCCATAATGTTGATTTTTTAGTTGACCATCTTAAAATTTTAATGGAGCATGTATAGAAGTTGAGAATCTCAGTTTTGAAAGCATAGACTTGATCAGTTTATAGAGGAAGTGAGTATAAAAATTCACTGTAGGTATGTGAGGCCGAAAAAATATAAAATCAATCAAGATGGCAGTCAGTCCTATACTCTTGTTTGTTGCAGGGATGGGGTTACTCCTAAAAGTAAGAGCCTCGGTTAATGTCCCTACGCTCCTTGTATACCTCAGACTCTTACATCCGAAGGCCTTTTTTAACATCTTTCCCCCTGAGTTTTTGGGCAACTTTTTGCGTGAAATAAACTGTTAACAAGTAATTTTCAGGTACCTACGTGTTTGCGGGGGTATGAAATCACAAGAAAAAAAAATCCAATTAATTCAGTGTGTTATTGTTAATTAATGAAAATTGTCATTATTCCAATTTGTCATCAGAAGTACTTTCGACTTGACTTCACATTAATTTTGCGGATTGCTCGTCAGAAAACAAATTTCCGTTACATTGCACTAGTTTCTTTTCGTCAGATTTTCTAATTCCATTTCCGAATTTTAAATAGACGACTTGTTTCTATTTCTGCTTCGATTTAAAAAATAATGGATTTATTGCTAATACGAGAGGTTAACAGTGTTTTATGCGTAAGTTTTATCGTAAATATTGACTTTTTTATTATTTCGTACCATTCGTTAATATACAAAGCCTCATTTCTTAATAAAATAATTTATTTCCACCAGGGATTTCAGCGGCGAGAAGTTTTACAATGTATGCTAGAGGTTACGCGGCGCCAAATCAAAAGTATCTCGCCGTGAACCTCTAGCATGCGGGAGTAGGATGGGGTAAAACGGGTTCATTTTAATAAGGTAAAACTTACTCAGGAAAGCGCAAAGAAAAACATTAGGGGTCTTGCAAAATTCATAAATTATGTCCTTCTAGAATGTCTGTCAAAATTATATCAGTTGCCTCTGTTTCAAAGAAGTATATTAAGTCATATACACACTCAATTTCTTATGAAGACGGTAAATTCTTACGTTTGCCAGATTCTTTCAAGAAATTTGCACAATGTTAGCTCTCAAAATTGTAATTAACATTATCAAGATAAAATTAGAGAAAATTTAGGTGAGCTAAAAAAATAATATTCTTATGACTGATGACGACAATTCAGGTTGGAATGATGCTAAGAAAATGGGGGGGAGGGCATTAGACATTTTCTCTGTCATTGGCATATTCATGAAAATAAAGAGAAAATAATTCAACTTGATGGGACCAAAAATTCAAGCAGAAAACTATACTTTTTTTTATGTGCTTCTTTACAAGGAGAATCTGAAACTATTTTCTCGTTGTGTCCAGGAATTGTCAAAATTTAAATAAATCCAGAATTTCTTCTATATTTTATAAATAAATTCTGGAGTAGAAAGAAATTTGGGCAAATGTTACAGGAAAGAGGACTTTGGCCATGTACACACAGGTTTGTTTGTCGAAAGCTTCCACAATCAACTAAAAACAGTATTTTTGAAACATTTAAGATATTGTATTGAGCATGCATTTTTACATAACTAGGTAATAATTTATTTCCTTTATTCATTTTTTAAAGAAATTCTTCATGATATTTTCATCAGACTTCATTCACTAATATAAAATTTCATGTTGAATTAGTATACCTTTGATGGGCACTCATGTGCTATTGAAATATTTTCTAGTTTTTTTTTCCCAAAAATATTAAAATACATGTACATGTACATTTTATTTAAATGTGCATTTTTAGGCCAACATAATGGAATACTATTGGGCACTCGGGGTACCCATGCAGAACATCCCATATGATCCCAATACTTAACCCTGACACTGCTCGTAAACAGCGTTTCAATGATGTTCTGTGCAAACTAGATTTGGTGCAGCAGACTTTTGGTATAATAAGAGAAGTTTCCCTTTAAAATGCCCCCCCATGATATCAACAAAGCTTCCCCAGGCAACAGTTTTTTATGGTGGCCTGCGCTGTCCTACACAACATTGGTAATCAAAGGGGGATATGCTTTCAAGTGGGTATTTGCCTCCTTTAATGATGACGGGAAAGGTTTGTAAAAAAATGATGGGGTTTTGATGAGACAGCACACTTAAAACAATTTCTTTTAAGACATTTCCTCCCTTCTGATTGATATCATAGACTTTTGCAAAAACTTGAATTAATTCGCATTCATACCCAATAAAGATATATTTTTGGAGAAAAAAAATGTTTTTCAACATGAGTAATGGAAATTATTTCAAAAAAAATTTTAAAACTGAATGCTTAAAAGTCAGTTATATCGGATTTTTTTGTCGGGGGCGGAAATAGGCCCTCCCCTGTAAATACCTTTTCTGTCAATTATGTTGGGTTTCTCTTAATGTGCACGTGTGTTGTTTGGTGCAGTAATTGGCAACTCCATATGCGTGTACTTTTCTATCATTTTTCTTGGATTTCTTTTATTATGCGAGTGGGTTTTTTGGGGGGGGCAGTAATTGGCCGCTCCACTTGTAAATACTTTTCTTGTCAATTAGATTGGATTTTTTTGTCGGGGGCAAAATAAAGGCCGCCCTATGTTAAATACTTTTTATGTATTTTTTTAAATATACTTTTTTAATATCCGTATGTAAATACTTTTTTATGTATTTTTTTTTTTAAAACCTCTTTTAATATGTTAGTGTCTTGTTGGGTACAATTTGGGCCCCTCCCCCTAACTACTTTTCTCAATTATATTTTATTTCTTTTTTTTTTGTGGGTGGGAAAAAAGGCTGCTCCACTTGTAAATACCTTTTTTTTCAAATGTTTTTGGGATTTCTTTTAAATACGAGTGTATTGTTGGGTACGGTATTTTCAACTGTTGTGTTTACTTTTTGTCAATTTTCTTTCAGCGGGGTATAAAACTTAAAAACCTGCATACGGATTTTTATTCTCATTGATTTATACGCAAGAGCATGCTCTATGTATGAACAAACGAGGAAAATCATTGACAAATTGTCCGAAAGTTCTTTGGAATTTTTATATCCACATCTGATTCACACCACTTTTTGAAATATTGTTGCACAGTACTGGTAAAAAGGGGGGTATTAAATCGGATGGAAATTTTTGATAACGTTGGTAAGCTATTAACTTGATGGATACATAGGCAATATGAAACTCCCTTTTTTTAAGAACATATGTAATATTTTAACAGATCCTCTCACATGTAAAGTACAGTGATGTATAACAGAAAAATAATTTAAAATTATCTGAAGAGAATTTTAAAAAGTTGGATACTATTGAGGAAGTGGTAGAGGATTTGAAAGTTCCTGTTATAAAAAAAAACTTGATGACTTTGACAAGACAAGGTGAAAAGTGCCATCCATAATATGCAGTTAAGGAGCGAGTATATTTCTCTCCTAAATAGAGAGTTGACAGAAAGGGGAATCAGGATCACCCAAATCATCACTGGGACTACTTGGGTTGGTAAGGTACCAAGTTATCACTGGGACGACTTGGATTCAGGTAAGGTACCAAGGAGGATTAAAGAAAACCTATAATATTCATAACAGAACCATTTCAATATTAAATTAAGAAACAAATCATTTTATGTAAAGCAAAAAATAAATCATTTCCAAAGAGACATTTGCATACATAAAAAATACCTGTACTGGTTTAATTCTCAAAATTTAAAATTTTTAATCTTCTTTTTTTAGATGATACAAATCTCTTAAAACGGAGGTACAATGGAGAGCGTAATGACATCGTTAGTATACACCGTTCTAAGCCGAAGTCTATCAGAAACTTTAAAAGGTGATTCGACCTTTTGTGCACCTAGACGAGACATGGATGAACACCAATCATGTAGCAAGGGGAGACTTTGTAGACTGATCATGAACTTTTACTTCTGCCTTGGAGTCGCATTGTGAATGTCAGGGTCTCTTTTTGCTAGGAAAAATTCTTTTCTGATAACCGTTGATGTTGGTTCTTGTTTGTAGGCACGATTCCAGATGAAGTCTCTAGTTCGAATCTAAAACTGGCACTCAAGATTATGATGAGATGAACTCAAGAAAATTCACGATAGTTCAATGACCAGTTGCTACTTAACGTACCGGAAAATGCAATCATTTTATCTTGCATTAAATTAATGCCTCCCCTCAAACTCAAATGGGTTCTTGGTTTAAGAGTTCGATATCTAAGGCGCGAAAGGCCGTATCCAGTCTTGGCTTGATACAAAGGATATCAATTACACTCCGGCAATGATCAAGCCTAAATTACTCACATTGGTGAAGCAGCATAAGCCTCGTCCTTAATTATGATTGACAATTTAGCTTGAAAGGCATTTCACAGTTTTGCGTCTACCTCCATCACTTTAAACTGAATCACATCGTGCTTTAAAAACTTCGTATTTAGAATGAATTGAAAACCTTTCGCCAGTTCAGGAGCAATGCAAGACTTAAAAACTTAAGATAAAGTGATGAAGCTTTCAATCAAGCAAGATAACCTTGAGAAGTGGGGAAGAAGAATAAAAACCATGTGATTATTGAGGTAGAGACAAAGCTGTGAAAATTTAAACATTTTAAAATGACCACGTTCTTTAGTACTGGAGACTTCGAAGACGGTGAGAGTAGCTTAGACAAGATTCTGGTGACGACGAAAAGAACTTTGACTCTGACGTATCAATGAGTCGAGGAATCTGAAAATGAAGTCATTTGATCCCTTTGTGGTGATTAATGCCCCCAACGGTCTCGAAAGATTGCGTGGAAGGAATGCGAGTTGTTTGAAAGATGGGGGCAACTTATATGCACAAAACCTTCTCTAAAGACTCGTACATGCATTCGATTTTTGGGAAAAGTTTGTATCGGCTGGTTCTTTCCCTAGTTTTTTTTTTTAAAAATCATTGAACTGCTTCTCTAATCTAAAAGAAAGATTATTCATCAATCATTGATGCCTCTAGCCGTCGGTATATATAAAATACGCAATTATATATTTAAATAACCATTCTGAAAAATTAAGCCATCACAATACACCATGTTCAGTGATATTTATTTTGAAATGTTAATAAGTGATTAATTTTTTTTTCATTCTGTAAAAAAAATCTAGAATTCATCCCGAAACACAAAATAACACAGTATGACATCGCCATGATCTCTTGAAGCCAATGGGATGTTTTCTATTACGCTCGCGTGATGCGCATGAATACCAACCTTTGGGGATGTCACTCCTTA
>NW_026926456.1:0-28234 GCF_032062105.1 Saccostrea cuccullata | reverse complement strand
AAACATGAGAACTCCGAAATCTTTTCAATATCAACTAGTGTGTAGAATCAAAATGATTTCAATACACATGTAGTAACTTTTTAAGTGACAGATCACAAGATAAGAAAATTTCAGTTGAATTTTTATTGAGGAAGAACGTGTCTAAAATCTCAAAAAGTCTGGTTTTTGACATAGTGAGAGGATTGGTTGCATAAGGCGTAAGGACGTTTGGTGCTTTTAGTGTTTTTAGTTTATTTGGTGATTTTATATTTCTTTAATGGTTTATGATTTTATGATTACACCTCTTTTGGAATATATTGTAGCACATGTAGCACAGTACATCTGGGGTTTAATTCTCTGTCACAGTAGTTAATATTTTTCTCAGGAATCAAGAGAACGTGGTCGTGGAACATTTGTACTGTATCCTGTAAATATTTTTGTTTGTGGCGATATGTAGGGCTACTCAAACAACCACGCTTACTGGAACGTCAAAAGGCTTAAAAACTGGAAGATAATTTTGGAGAATTGCACCCTTTGAAGTCCCAGCATAAATGTTGGATAAGTTGGGTGTGCCAACAAAATATAAGAAATATAAAAAGTTAAAATTCAATCTCAAGGAATTGAGCTAAGGTCAAGGGTGATAAATCATTCAGTAAATCTTTCCCAATTTCCTTAAACATCTAAAGGACAAACTATGGCACGCCGATTGGTTCAAAATTATTTTCTGCACGACCTTAAACAAAAATTACACGAGTTAGTAAAAACTTACACAAAGTGAGAAATGTATACACAAAGTTATTGAAATTTACACAAACTACAGAAAAACTGCACAATCAACAAAATATTTACACGATATAGTGAGAAAATTACACAAACGTAAAAACGAAAACTGCACGAGTGAGAATACAACATCGACATAATATACGACGCATCCTCATTGCGCACATTTCATTAATATTCATTAGAGAACAGCTCAGGGTGGCTTGGATGCTTGAAACATGTGTACCTATAAATTTATCCTAAAGGATTAGTAACATGTTAGTAATATTTATTTAATCTTTTTAAAAAGGATTCAGTCTTTTGGAATTCCGACTCTCAACAATATGTACAATGTGTTTTAATAATTTATACATGTATAAATTTACACACAATCTTAAGTATGGAATATGAACACCCCCGATTAAAAACATTCTACATGTATAAATAACGTAAAAGGGATGCACATTACCAGTTGTGTGTTTAATTGTTAGATTTTTAAATTGTGTCATTCCTCTATCATTGTCTATATAGCAATTTCTTTTGAAAGTGTAAAATATTGATACAGTAAAGGTCTTCATAAAAATTAATAAAAACAGCATGTGATGTAATACAAGACAGTTAACAACAAATCAAACTCTTCTCCTCCACCACCCACTGTGAGTACGTCTGTAATAATTAAGGATGTGGATGCGTGACCTTTTCATAAAGAGAGAACCCTCCCTGCTGGTGATGGAATGAAAGACACCTGCACGCTAATCGATTTATAGTTATTTGACACATCAATAATACCTTTTGATTAAGGATTACTAGCAATTCATACAGAGATTTTGAAGCATTGTTGCGATCATCTGGGTTGTGGAATTTGACAGAAAACTTTTTGGAAATAAACAGTAAAAAATAAAAATAAGGCAAATATTTGCGCAACTTTAAGTTTTATATTGAAACGATCGAATATAATTATTAATTTTTTTATATAACTATGTATGTGACAAAGTAGAACATGCAGTCTTTAATTTTGAACAATGTGTAGTGATTTCATAAATATCCATGTAAATGTAGAAAATTGTATGTAAATTGTAGTCGTTTTAGTTATGTGAATTTAAGCTTAATATATTATGTTTTTATCGAGATTGCTTTGAATAGGTAAAATGCATATAAAGGAGTTAAAACAATTATAAATTATAATATACAGACACATATAATATCGGTAAAGCATTGCTTTTGATAGTGGGGAGGGGGTTAGAATTTTTTTTGACAAATTACCTGAAAAGCCTAATTGCATGACAAGCGAAAAAAAAAGGCGGGGGGGGGGTGTCCAAACTCGAAAATCCTATTTCGTTGAGGTAGTGAGGCACCTTCAATATTCCACCTTCTTTTCGAAACACATAAGCATATTATTATATATTACTTAGATTTAAACTACCAAACAAAAAAGGGGATGAGGCTTTTCAGTGGATATTTACGATAGAAAAAGGTTATGTATGCCAAAGAAAAGAAAACGTAAAGGGGGAGGGACAGGCCCCTCCTGATGCTATTGGCTGAAATATTTTTCTTTGAATTTAAGCGTACATGAAGTATTCGATCGAAATCAGGATTGCAATTCAACTTAAAACTATAACGATAAATATTGTAATTAACCGTCCATATCCTGGAATTTGCGCTCGACCTAACAAAATTTAAAAATTGAAGGTTAGGGGGTCAACCAGCATATAAGGAAAATTTACTGTTGCAAAGTCTATAATACTCAGAAAAAAGTAGGGAGGAGGGGGGACTTCTACAGGCCCGTTTGCCGATTAATTTCATTTTATGGTTATACAGTCATGTTCTTGTTATAGATTTGGGCCATAGGCCATAGATTTGGATTGAAAAGTGTTATTACAAAAAAATTAAATTTAGTGTTTGGGAAATAATAAATTATTAAAATTTTGTGAATACGAATTCTAAATGTAAAGAGAATTTGTTGTCTTTGAAAATATTTGCAAAAATTGTGCTCTATTTGGAACATGATTTATTTGCATTTTTCAAGAATGATAAAACAAGTTCTATATTCTTTCCATTTATTATCAAACTCCAGTATCCGTTCCCAGTTTATTTATTGTGTAACATTGTATGTAGATGTATTTAGTAATTCACAATGTTTTAAAAGTCTTGGTGTGTCATTATGGTTCAACGATTTGAAACTTAAATAAATTTATATTGGGACTCCAGTCGATCCACGAGCCAGGTCCGCCACTGATCATGTGTTTTTCCATAGCTAGTATTATTTGAGTAAAGTTTTGTTATTTCATTTGGACAAATTTAATTAACAAAACACAAAAGCGCATGTACATAGAGTATATAAGTATATTCTCCGTTTATCTGGTCCTTTTTTTTTATTATTAAGAATGAAAACATATTTATCAAGTAATCGCCATAACGAATTACGGCAACGCTTACAAGAAATATCTTGTTTTTATTTCGAAGTTTATAACTGAAAATATAAAATATCATGGAAAAAATCATGACAAAAAGTAGGCTACAGATATCCAACCAAAATTGATATCGGATATTTTATAAGTTTGGATACATATGTAAATAGAAATAAAATATTTTTATGTTTGACATTAAAATTACGTTGTGTACATCTAAGGTCATCCTCACTTTTTAAATTTAAAAATGTACACATTTGTATATATCCAGCCAACTGAATATTTAATTTCCTATTCCGAAATGGGGAAAAAATCTCCTCAAATGATTTTTTAAAATCAAGATCCTTGTCAGCCGTACTGTACGTTCATCGTTAGGTACTTTTAGTTCGGAGTCGAGTGCATCATACGCAATGGTACTTTTTTTTTTACCCCGCATTGTAGCACAAACGTACCGATGGATTCATTCTTGTTACAATTTTTGTCCGGCATCATATAATACATCCTTGATCTCGGTCAATATAAGAAAAACATAGTATTTTCAAAAAGCTTTTAAATACTCTCGCATAGATCAGATGGAAACACTTCATTCGAAATCGGATTGTAAAAAAGCAACTTCCATTCTCGATAACATTCAGCTTAGCATACATGAAGAGATAAAGAGTACAGAAAACCAAGAACACTATGAATATTCTATGTGCATAGTAATGATATGCGCAGCTGTATGCGCAGTATAATTGTTTGTGTAATTTTTAGTTTCCTCTGCTCGTGCAATTTTCGATTTTTGTTTGTGCATATTAAACCCTGTAATCGTGTAAAAAATTTCGGATTCGTGTATTTTTCGTTATGTTTGTGTAAAAATCTTTTAAACTATGTGCAATTTTTACCGATACGTGCATTTTTATTTTACTCGTGTATATTTTTCTTCTAGCTCGTGTATAAAATCATGATCGTTGTGCAGAAAATAATTTTGAACCAATCGGCGTGCCATAACAAACTATCAAACAATTTAGTTTCCCCTTGGAAGCGCTAGGAATAGGGATGATTATTTTAATTTGCTTGTTGAATTAAAATGCAAATATTTTGTTATATAGTAATTTGTGTCCTGGTGCTCTGCAATGTTTAACTGCTTTAGACATGATATTGTAATTTAGATAATTTGAACTCACTTGGGTAACAAGGGAAAAAATCTTGCTCTGGTAACTCCCGAACTTATCTTTCTATGCATCTATTGGGATTCGATATTCATGAATCATTCTAGATAGATCAAAACACAATGATGCGAGTATACAAAAGAGAAGCTATCCACAGATAACATGAAACAGATAGTCAGCTATTAACATAACAGGTCTTCAGCATTTACACTATGATGCTTAATTTAATCATAATGCATACAATACAAACGGTTAAATTAAAGACGAAAATACCACACAAATAGCATTATTGATGACGCTTTTCTCCTAACCTAATATATTTTAGGAATTATCGGTATTAGGAAGCCTGAATTGGAAAGACATCATTCCAGACTAGATCGTACTTCTGTAAATACACAGAAATTATAACTCTGCATCTTTGTGAGTAGTGAAAAATTAGTCATTCAAAGCCTGAGTTTTGCAATTTTAAGAAAAGTAAATATGTCTTCATGTTAAATAATTCTTGAAATATATTTTTCTTCGACTCTGGAACGGATTTATGTGTATCTTACATATTATGTGCATGAGTAAAATTCCAGGTCACGTTGGGGCTGTATTCAAATTTTATCAAGAGAGTCGTGTAGATTTACCACGTCCAACCATAAAGTCTTTGGTGATGGGTCCCCAATATTGAGATGAATACTAAATTGGCTTTATTGGACAAACAAAATCTTTTTGCTTATGAGACATGCAATATCAATGTCAATAAAATGAATATTCTATCTAATTATTGACTTTAAAATTTGTCAGTCATTAATATCATCATTATGAAAAAACTTCAAAAAAGGTTATACTTTAGATTTTAGCTAGCCTGCAAATATGTTGCAAATACATTCCCTTACCAAAGTAAAATTATTGCAGCAATATTGCCGCTATATTGCGGCAACATTGAAGCAACACATTTTTGCCACCAGAAACAAGCTTTTTGGGTTAGTGAAATATCACCGCTAGTGGCAACAACTTCTGGTGGCATTCTGGCAATACTGCATATTGCCAGAATGTCGCCAGAAGATCTAGGATTACCCATTAGGCATTTGTGAGCATGCTCAGTCATTTACTTCCTCTTTTTAAATAAAATGGAGGGAATTCAAAGGCAAGCATGTTTTGCTTCATTATTGAATGGTATCACGTTAATTGGAGTTGTTAATTGTATACAATAGGATTAGACATGATGACTAGTAAGACTGAATAATGTGGAATAGCCAGAAAAAAAGAATTTCAGCAGTTTCCATGACATGGCCTTTTGAAAGAATTATAGGAATGTCTAACTCTGTTTTCATGGTATATATATCAAACTTGGTAAGTCAAAACCATATTCTTTTTTAGATGAATGATTCAATGGAGATGAAATAAGAAAAATTAAATGTATTTCAACTAGTGCTTGTGATGCATGTATACTATACTTGTATGTCTAATATATATCATACCATTGTTGCAGGAAAAGATGAATGCATGTTATCAATTAAATGCATGAACATATATAATTAATTTATTGCATAAATTTGAATACTGCAAGAAAATAATGATTCTATATATATGTTGGAAATTACAAACAAGCTATATATTATACATTATACTGATTAATTGACATTGGGGAATATATGATGGGCAGCTAATTAAGGTTATTTTGAAAAATGATGCAGAGTTGCTAGAGATTTTCATAGTGGCATATTAATATTTTTTATATACACATTTTTTATGTGCCTGGATTGATATATTGGGGGCGCATATTGTTTTTGTCCTGTCTGTTTGTAAACTTTAACCTTCGCCATAAGTGATAACTTTTGAACCAATGAGAGATAGAGACTTCATATTTGGTATGCATACTCCACTTATTAAGTCCTTTCAAATGACACCAAGGTCAATGACCTTGTAACCTTGACTGTGACCTATATGTTAAAAATAGTTTTTTATTGAATATTCACCATAATTTAAAAACCATGAGAAATAGAGACTATATATTTAGTAACCTTGGCTGTGACCCATATGCTTAAAATATATTTTTTGAACCTTCGGCATAACTTTTGAACCATGAATGATGGCGATCTTATATTTGGTATGCATTCTCTACTAATTATGCTCTTTCAAATGACACCAAGGTCAATGACCTAAACCTCCACCATAAATTTTGAACCATAAGAGATAGAGACTTCATATTTAGGATGCATATTCCACTAATTAAGTTCTTTCAAATGACACCAAGATCAATGACCTTGTGACTTTGACTGTGACCTATATTCTAAAAATGGTTTTTCAAACTTTATTGCCGCTTGGGGCATATAGTGTTTCAAAAACACATCTTTTTTTTCAACAAAATTTTCTATCTTTTCAAAGAATAGCATAAGCTTAAGTAGCTATTTCTTACTGACTCTGTAGCTTATTATGCTATTGATTTTTATGTTCCTCAGCACAATTTGTCAATTGTTAGACTGATAGATAATTTTTCTATTAAATACAAATTTACATAGGTTGTACTGCAGTGTCCCAATATTGCTGCAGCAAAACCTGAATACATGTATTGCAATTGCTTTGCAGCAACATTGCCGCAACACCTTTCTGGCAATATTGCCGCAAATCTAATTTACATACGAAAAAACGATATTGCCGCAATATTGCTGCAATATACTGCCAGAATGTTGCTACAATATTGCCGCAATATTGCCGCAAATCTAATTTACATACGAAAAACGATATTGCCGCAATATTGCTGCAATGTATTGCCAGAATGTTGCTGCAATATTGCGGCAATAATGCCAGAAGATGTTGCCAGAAGGTGAGTATTTTGGTACGGGTTATTTAAAATCTACTTTTCACCCTTACAGTCAAGAAGATAAACACATTTCATTCTTGATATTGAGCCTTCTAGCAAAACTGAAATCTCTATTTCCCCGATACTTAGCAGAGGGTACTAATCTTAGTAAGAACGCAGTGAGCTTGAAATAAAAGACGCAATAGAGTTCACCATGACTCTTTCATATTTGGATGTTTTAATGACTATACACGACATTGGCCAACTAAAAACTAAATTGTATGACAAACCTGATGACTTCAACATTTTTGTTTTAATATTCCAAAATCACCTGCACTTGGTATACACATCTCCCAACTTAATTGATACACAAGAGCATGCTCTGAGTACGACCATTTTAATAACTAGGCAAGCTACTGACCGTTACCAGTAACTTGATGTTACGGTTAAAAATCAGATTTCGTCAACTTCATGATAATGATTATATTAATGATTATAATGACTTTGTCAGCAAATATATCCTAACTTTGGGTCGTATATTGCATGATGTACTAGTATTTTATTTTAATTGGCATAAATTGTTTTTAAACCACTGAACGGACCATCGGTGGGTGCTAACGGTTAACAGAGGATGCTTACTTAGTAAAACCCCTGTCACACCGGGGCTGCGTCCTCACGGCGACTGCACGGCGTCCTCAAAAAATACAAAACGCCGAGATGATCGCAGTAGAGTCTCCTACAGCGCCATGACAATGCGGCGAGATCTCCACTGAACGCGGTAGGGTCGCGTAGGGTCTCCTAGAACGCCAGGGGACGGCGATCACTTTTGGCATGCACAAAGTACGCGCCGTGTGATCGCGGTCTGATAAGAACGCAGTAGAAACGTAGTACGTAGCAGCGCGGTGAGATCTCCAACAACGTAGTGGGAGCTCCGTACAAACGCCGTGAAGACGCACATGATCGCGGCACGAACGCAGTGATAGTAGACTGCGCTTCCACGGAGACCTCACGGAGATGTCGCGGAGTCCTTGGAGATGTCACTGCGTTTCCATCGCGTTTGTACGGCGCTTCTAGTGAGATTTATCGTCTTGTGATTTTTAGCCGGGCTTATTGCTCAAAGAGCAATTGCCGGCTTATGTGATCCTGTTCAAGGCAGGATGTTGACCCCATAGTCGCCATTTTAAAGTTACGTGCAAAAATATAGTTCTTACTCTCAACCGTTTTTGAGATAATACAAACACTAAATAAAGCAACAAAAATAAAATGAAGTTTTATCTATATAAAATAAACATTAGTAGTAATGACTTTGAAAACTTCATAAGTCAAAGAACATAGTTCTTTAGCGTAAGGATTTTTGATAATCAGTGTTACCGCAGTTCTCTACACATACGAGGTAAAGCAGGAGAGGGAACCAGACTGGCCTGTTTGTTTACATTCAGCTGCGGTACCAGATTAATTTTGATTCTGACAAAATCGGACCGTGGTATTAGGATTGAAAAACTCACTTTCAGTGTCTTATCATTTATATTGATAGTTTTAAAATATTTTTTTCATCAGAATATAAACGTGATTCATGTAAGAAATCCATTTTACTCTGTAAATAAGCCTGGCTCTCTGTACTTCTGAGTACTTTGATTTCGACTGCGATTACACGGCGACAGTACGGAGTTGTCACTGCGATCATTGCGCTCCCATGGCGTTTCTACAGCGTCCGTTGGCGATCACAATGCGCTTTCACGGCGTTGTTAGAGCGTTGTCAGCCAGCTCACAAAACAAGAGCAATGAGATAATATTTGATCAGCAATAATTCCAACGTATTTGTTGCATTAGGAGCATTTAAGTGAAAAAAATGGAAGATAAAATTAAACCAGGAAGCGCAGTCAATCGTCGAGAGATCTCCATGGGAACGCAGTAGAACGCGTCCGTCGCCGTAGGGACGCCGTGACATCTTTATATTGTGAAAATTTTACAGAAATTTGTGCAATTTTCATGCGATTCCACGGCGATTTTAAAAATTTAACGTGTGAACGCAGCTTGGTGTGACAGGGCCTTTAACTTTTTAACCATGAGAATCTCTGCATGAAAATAGAGCAAGTGTGGCACGATGAATTCTTTTGATATGTCAACTCAAGTATCATTCAACTAAAATCTGGTCGTGTATTTCTTTAAAACACTCCAACATTGATCTGAATATATAAACTTTGTTATTGAATATTTTATGGCATTATAAATCACTAAAAATGTTAATTTTTCACAAATGTTTAGAAATAAAGTGCCCACTTGTTCAAGCGAATTTCAATTTTACACACCATATTTCACTCCATTTAAATCTTCATAGTTTTACCTCAGAATTTATTTACTTAGCTGTTTTATTGAGGCAAAAACCGGTAGATACAGCTCTGTATGTAGTTGTTGTTGCTGTTTTTTTTTTGTTTTTTTTTTTTTTTTTGTATAAAAAAGAACCTTTTTTATTCATAAAAACTAAGTTTTCACTAAACCAAGTCATAGTCATTTATTTCATTAATTATAGATAAATTAACACTATACCAAGTAACGGTAACGTTTGATAAGCCCTCGTCTTCAGTAGAGTTCCAATAGCATTGAAGATATTCATCGTAGTTGTAAGTGAAGCATGTGACGTCATCACCTAACAATTAATAAAAGGCAAACTGTCAGGATAAACGAGTCAAATCCATACGCTCCCAGGATAGAAGTCCCAATATATATAGGCTTATGTAGGAAATACTTAACATATTTGGGAGGCTCAAAATAGCAAAACTTTCAAATAAGCTATCATCATGGTAATTATTTTTTTCTACTTACCTTTTACAATATCTCGCAGAAGCAAAACAAATAAGAACTGAATCCGTAACCAAGTAAGCATTTCGGGTAGCTACCATCTTTAATCGTCAATAATTTATAAATCCTGAGAAATACATTTTACATCTATAACCTATACTCGATCCATAACTTGATCATTTTCCCAGTCCAATATCTCAGACTTGGTTTCAGTCTTTGTTCACACACAAATTTCGACATTGAATTGGGAGGAAAACTGAACTTTAAACCAATTTCTGGCATTTAAATATTCTTTTTATATTGACTATAGAAATATGGTGAATTGTGACTCTTATGTCTATTTATTAATATAAATTATCAATGATATACATTCGGAAGGTACAAGGTATGCATTTAAACGACCACATCCACAATTTTCATGCGCTAATCAATATATAAAATCGTTTTCTCAAGTTTTTTTTCATGGTACAGTAACATAGACTTAACATAGAGGGTAACGCTACGTAATAGTTATATATTGGGTCAAAGGGGAAACAAGGGCACGTACCTGAAAGATCTTTTCTTTTGAAAGGAGACATTGTAATTGTTGCTCTCTAATTGATGTAGGAAATTGAAACCTGCCAAAATAGCAAAGTAACTCTGAGGCTTTTGGGGAAAACTTCATTAAAAAATCAAAATGAGAATTTGAGAGTCATTGTGAAATTCAAGTTAATGAAACTGAGAAGATGAAACACCATTAGCACTGTTCTATCCTGTTCTGCTTTCTGGAACAGAGACTCATCAGAAGTCTATCGATTGAAATAGTCGTTCAACAGAAGGAGAATGTTTTGTGGATACTCATGAAAACTTTTAATAATATTGAAGACTTACTCTATTTATGCAGTCTACGAGCAATATGCACGGTACACAATTAGTCCTATAGTTTTGGATAAAAAATGTTCTGGATTGCGGAAGGAATCTAAGCTCAACCTTGACCATAACTTATAAACACTTGGTTCGAGGACTTTCATTACTATTCCGTCATATTAAGGACTATATTCAATATGACAAGACTTGTCTTTTTGACCTCAGATTTTGTCTGTTTGTTATTTAACGTCCCTCTTGAGAATTTTTCACTCATATGAAGAAGCCACCATGCACTTGTCAGTCACTAAGCAGTAAGGGAACTTTTTCGTGCCAACATCTACTGCGACACGGGGCCTCGGTTTATACGGTCTCATCCGAAGGCCCGGTCTCCAAGTCCCACAGTGGGATTCGAACCCGTAAGGATCAACTTTGCCACGTGGGCGACTACCTTAGATTTTGGCCCGCTTAAAAAAAACTTTAACCATAGACATAACTTTTGAACAGTTAGTACTAGGGGTTGTACATATTTCACATGTAATATTCCTTGACAAAACCCTCTTTTTGAAACTAACAAATTGACCTTTTAACCTTGATCTTGGAGCTGGACCTAATTTCCAAAAAATTAAACCTTGGTTATAACTTTTGAACAGTTGGAGCTAGGGATTTTATATAAAACATTAGTATTTCTTATGTCATGCCCTTCCTATGGATACCTTGAATTTGACCTTGACCTTGGAGTTTGACAGTTTTGGTAAAGGTTAAAGTTTCTCAAATGTTTGTAAAACTCCCAAGGTCAAAATCAAGAGATTAAAAACGTTGTTTCCCGATGAAAGAACTTGTCTCAATGAGTATAATAGTACCGTACCTATATGAAATATAAAAGCCCAAGCACCAACCATTCAAAGTTATGGCCATGGTTAAAGCTGCCATACGGGAGCATCAGTGTTTCAACAATTACTCATTGTTTATTGTGATGTTTATTGAGCAAGGCTGACAAAATATAATAGATGAGTGTTTAGCTTGTCCAAAGTTAATACTTTGTTTAACGTCAATTGCACGCGTAGATTTTTTGAGAAAATGGCACTTTGAACAGACAATTTGACAATTTAAAAATTGTATTCCGGTTTTGCTTTTACTTTAGGAAATAAAAACTGTATTCCCCAGGGAAAGAGAATGTTTAAGCCCTCTGTAAGTTAATTTTGAACCGAGTCTAGATCATTTCACAGGCACGTTTACTGAAAATGAAAATGAAACAAAAAGTCTAGATGTGATGATTAAATATTGATTTCTTTTATAATAAAACTCATTTGTTTGAAGTTTTTGTTTAATTTTTTTAATTTCTGAAGTTTAGAGGGCGACGCTAAATGCATACTCGCAACGCCAGGGATCCTGCGTCAACACGTTGCCGTTGCCTCAAGACCTCTTGCAATTGCGAGGATGAACTAAAACGTAGAATTAATTTTAGCTGGCCTTACCAAAACTTTTACTGTGTCTGGCAATGTTATGATTAGGACACCGAACTCAAAGGGCAGGTTCTGCGACACAATAATGCAAAATTCGCATAGTCATTGAACATTTCAGAATTATGTGAATTCATGGGTAAACCATTCATGAACTTCATTCAATAACTACCTCTTATTTATAGCAAATGAGATGGAAATCCTCACTTTTTTCCAAAGAAAAAAGGGGGCTTTAACGCTTACACTGCATGTTATGTCTTGCACTATACTAAAATATGGAACAAAATATAGCAATTAATTTGATCATGTAATTTAAAGTATGAAATTACTGTAATTACAAAATTGCTTTCCTCGCTTTTCGTAAATCTCACACCAAAGACCTCTTTCAACCCCTTAAGTTCACTCTTTCTACCTTAATCTGAAGTTCCAGCTTAACAGGATATGGAAAAATATGCATTCTGACCCACCTTCGTCAAATCCTTTCAGACTGAATCCCATGTAATCACAATATTTAATGACTTTCTTTAAAATACATTGATATCTAATCTTTTGCCAATCCAGGATTCTTTTGGTTTATTTGCAAAAAGATAAACTGACTGATTGATCGC
The DNA here is from genome assembly GCF_032062105.1 of Saccostrea cuccullata. Classification (NCBI taxonomy): domain Eukaryota; kingdom Metazoa; phylum Mollusca; class Bivalvia; order Ostreida; family Ostreidae; genus Saccostrea; species Saccostrea cuccullata. The sequence goes on along the minus strand of NW_026926456.1, from coordinate 15,436 downwards.
ATAAATAAGGCCAGTCAGAAATTTCCATCGAATGAATATTTGTAACTGATATATCTGTAATGATTCTCTCTCTCTCTCTCTCTCTCTCTCTCTCTCTCTCTCTCTCTCTCTCATGAACTTTAACAGAATAAAGGTGGCTTTTAATTTGCTCAAGCCTTCTGTCGATCTATCTGTGAAAAAGTAAGTTAATCCACCGAAAGATTACACGGAAATTCTTATTGAAAAGGGTTTATTGCAACATGTTGCTATATTGAAATAAAAAATAAAACTAACACAAGGCTATGGCTCAATTTTCCTACTGAAAGGGACATGTATGTTTAATAACGTACTGTATTTAAGGAATAACTGTCTTATTTTTCGAATTCATGAAGTGATCAATGGATTGGCTTGTGTGATAATTTGCATAAACGCCGAAGGCGTTTATGCATAAAATTATCACACAAGCCAATCCATTGATCATCTTCATGAATTCGAAAAATCTGACAGTTATTCCTTATATTTACATGCTTTGATTCCGCCAATCCACGGGCTCCAAGCCTGCTTCTCTCTAGGTGTTGTCCCGCCCTGCACGTGGTTTTTTTTGGAACCGCGCCAAAACATTCATGAGGAAATCAATTACATTTACAATTGGTAATTTTATCTCGGACAAAGACATTGGAAATGTAAATATATATATATATTAAATATTTTTTAATTAAAATATGTCTGTTTTGATAGTTACCGTATACGGTTCGGTTAAGCCAACAAATTTTCAATTTCTCTGTGGGAAATTTATCTTATTAACATGTTTCATGTTGGTATTTTTTTATATTTTGAATGAAGAACATTGCATTTGTATTTTATTTTAAAACCATGTAAAGAACAGGTGCAAAACGGTGAAACAGTACTACGATATATGTCAGGGGGCATTGATTTGTTCAGCTATGTAACAGCGTTACATTACAGGAAGGGTGATAAAGTCTTTCTTTATAAATAAAGAACAAAAACCTGGCATATTCCTTTTTTTCAATTTTAATCCGTTGAGATTAAGGCTAATGACCATTAAATATGCTAAACGATCTTAATTTAGCTCTGATTTTATTAAGCTTCTTTATTTCCAGTTTATATTTGTATAGCAGGTGATAGGTCTAATTAGGAGTCGGTATATTCTATAGAAATTTACGATAAAGTATTTATTTGAACAGCAGACGATTAAGAATTTATAATGGATAGGAGTAGACGTTTCAGCGCAGAATTGAGTGCATTGCAAACTACTTACTTAGCTCACTGAAGCATTTTGTCTGCATTTTATTATTTATGGAAGGTACAGAAATCAAACGTTATGTAACCTGTTACACAGTTTAGAACAGACACTTTATAGAAAGTATATGATAATCAGATAAACTATATATAGAAAAAAAAATCATCACTTTATATGTCTTATACAATTTATGAAAAAAGAAGAGGGTCGTGGACCGCAACTTGCACCTGCGTCAGCTTTATCTATTACTGAATATAGTCTACCCATATCGAATGTTTGTTTGACAATTCAACAAATATATAATGCCTTTTCTACTTGAAAGAGTTTCTACATTTACATGTATATGCGTCTCAATGCTATCTGAGCACGATTTCGTTTTTCTCCTTTAATTTGTATGATTCAGCATGTTCATTGAGAGTTATTTGAACCAGCTTAAACATGTTCTTCGGGAAAGTGCTTGAAAAATCTGACACTAAATACTAAATAAATTGCAACCTTTGGAAAAATGTGTTCTATAGCTAATATTTACACAAGTTTCTCTAAATCATAGGTAGTGTAATAGACAATATAAATTGTGTCTCGGCTTATTTCTTGTAAAATATTTTCTTACGACCTTGATGTCCCTTTACTAAAACTGCTTTTGTCTTATAATAGATTTTTTTTTCAAAATTTATCCAATGGTAACAGAGAAAATGACAAAATTGTGGTAATATTTCGGCAATATGGAATCAGGCGACCGATGCTAAAACCACAAAAGATCTCACTCTAGAACAATCTAACTTGGCCTTTGGAGTCTCTTATATTAGAAAGATGAGCAGACAGTTTAAAAAACGGAGGATGCCGTTTTCAACACAGTGTCCTCTACAAATTTTTGTAGAGGACAACAGTCTTACATTTTTCATGAAAAAATGTTGCGTAAAAAAACATACAATATGCAAATTCTTTTTGCAGCATATGCAAGTCGAATGAAGATGTGAAAACAATCGATGGATTGTGCACATATGAACGGATATAAAAGCTCTACAAGTACTTCAGTTCAACATCGTTATCAGTAGAAGAACACTAAAATCGAGAAGTGTCCAGTAAACTGAACTCTGTACATACTCTTCTGTGGTGATAAAAATTCGGTTCCTGTGACAAGTTTTTCACATGTTCGCGAGAAAGGACACAGAGGACAAAATTAACACTCCAGAATTCACGTTAATAGGGGAACCATTCCAGATTAGTTTTAAATGTACCGGTATAAAATTTTAGTCAGTCGAGAGGGAGTCCATTGAAAAATAGATGTGGTACGCTCGTGTGGTTTCCATTCATTGGAAGGGAATCGTTTAAATTTATCTACGGAGATCTAGACACCCATTGTTTTGTTGTCTATCAGTATATGCCAACGCTTTTAGGTAACAGCGGTTTATTTAAGTCAACAGTTTTGGTGAATATTACCTGCTTGATGAACTGACATGCCAAAAAATACAGCTCGATCTATCGCCAATCATTGTGTAAATAGAACCTGCTTAAGTTTGCCGCTATAAATTCTTGGATCCATGTGTCTGTCAAACATTCGATAAAATTGATCTTTGGTAGGTCAGTGATTATTAAATACCTTAAAGTTTTAATCAGAGAAACGACGCACAGTTTAAGATTGACTCGAATGATAATTCTGTTGTTTGAGAGTACTGTAATGTGATACTTCCAGGATTGATTGCTTACCAAGTTCCGCTATTCTAATAATACCAAAATTATCTATTTCTTACGCGCGTGAATAATTGAAGTATAGAATTGAGAGTGTGTTTTTCCCCTTCGATCAATGACGAGAAGTTTCTTTGTCAATATGGCTAGTGATTTCGTTTATGGAAAAGCTTAAACATTTTCTTTGCTGGATTTTAAAGGAAAAAAATAATTCATTCTCATTTGTGTTCAATTTGTGTAAAATCAGTGTTCATTGGATATAATTACATCAACTAGAATAACCATGGAAACAGAAGCATTAAATAATTCTATAGACAATTGCCACGAAAACAAAACAAGTCAGTTAGATCATCTTCACCTGGAGTTTAACAACTTAAAAATGGCAAAACTTTCAATCCCAAATGGTTCTCAGGAATTCCGTCAGGCATTATTGGAATCTGGACTCGAACCCGAAGAAACGGCATTTCGCAAAAGAAGCCATACCGTTGACAGTTCCTACGCCAGGCCCAAAAATCATGTTCATTTTTCATCAAAATTAACAACCACTGAGCCTTGTAAACATGGGTCTTCTGACGACATTCATAAACGTCAAGGTATTCTAAGACATCATGACCGGGCTAGAAACAGGAGCAACACATTTGACAGTCCAAACACACAGAGAGAGGAAGTGTCCCCAAAACAAAAACAAGATAAGCCAAAACATACAGAAAACGGGAAATTACAAAAGAACCACGAGCATCACAAGAAATCTGAAACCCAGGAGCACTCTTCAGGGTTTATGAATATTTTTCGGTCCAAATCCAAGACTGAGAGTTCTACAAACAAAGATTCAAAATCACCAATACGGAAAAAAGACAGTAAATGAGTTGATAATGGTGCTTGAAGTATGTTAACTTCATTTTAAGAGAACTTGATTGAAGATTGTGTCAAAAGTATGTGTCTACTGGTACTTGAAACCATGTAATATTTGCTTTTGGAACTTTTTATAGCACTATTGCGAAAGAAAAAATGGAGATGAGCACTTTGTTTTTATCTGTCGGAAGTAAGTTAATCTTCAGGAAATTATCCTTTCATCAAAAAGACAAGGGACTCGTTTTGGAAAATCGTAAATGTCAAAACTGTTCAAAATAGATGTTCATATCTATCATCTTCACAGATATTGTCGGAATAATTTGAGCATATTACGACAATATGGAAAGCTTACTCTATTTTTCTAAAACGACTCGTGCCATATTGTACTTGATATAAAGCAGATAATGGTAATTTGAACTTTGTCATATGAAGTCTGCCATTCTTTATAAGTTGTGTTCAATTTCCGTTTAATATTGTTGCTTTGTGTTTTCCTTAATCTTCTAAATACACGTTCGTGAAAGCCTTTCAGAAAATGGCTACAAGTTTCAACAATTAACAACCTTCTGTTTGTTTACATTTAAAATTTCTTCCATGTAAGATAATATTGACTTTTCTTTGGAAATTCGTATTACTTATTAATAAACAAGAAAAGTATTAAATGACCTGTGGTAGGCATGTTGTTCCGTCATCTACAAACAAAAGAACTCTTGCCAAACTAACACATTTTTTTTGGTTATGAGCTGTCATTGAGTAATCAATTCAAGGAATGGAATTTCGAATTTTGCCAAGGAACGCAGATAATTAGAACAAGACTATTTCATGCAAATTAAGAACTCGTTCGAAATATCAGTTGTATATATGTATAAACTTGTTTAAATTTTGTTTTTCATAGTAGATATTCATTTTTGTAATTGTTTAATTTTCTTTCAAATAGCAATGAAATCAAATGTGCAATATTGGTACCTAAACAAGTCAGTCATTGTACATATTTATTCCTCGTGAATGTCAGCGTGTTTTTGTTTGTTAAAAATCATGAAAGTGAAAGCAAGAGCTGTGCAAGAGAACAAATACATGTATATTGAAAATATCCCCAATATATATACTTTTAGAAAGTAGTTACAAAGGTTGTAAATGTTTTAGATGTTTGTTTCAAGATTTGATTATTGTAAATTGACAATTTCACATTCCAAATAGATGTTTGCATCGATTTTATTGTAAAAAAAAAAAAAAAAAATGAAAATAATGCAAGATATCGGGAAAAAAAAAATCAAAATCAATATTTCAGGGCCTTGTTTCTTTCAGTGTGTGATAAACCAAATAAAGCTACAAGCCAAACACGTGAAGGCTTTCATGTATGAGGGGTAAAAAACAAAACAAACCCATTTTGATTTTCTCCTGTAGCGTCTTATTTTATGATAAACCGCGAAGAAAAACAAGTCAATAAATTGAACGTATTTTTAAACAAAGGGTGATTGTCATCATTTTAATTTTCCCTATTTAAAAATTTTAATATCAAAGTATGGTATTGTTATCAAACATCACGTACCTCGGTGATTTACGTTCGATAATGTCACCACCACCTACAGTTTGTTTTTTGGATGTAATTGAAAATACTGCTGATTCTAGCAGACGATGATTCTCGCAGACGATAATGACGACAGGAAGTAGGGATAGGAAGATGACGAGCGTAAAACAAAACACAGAGGACCGAATAAAACGGATGTTAAAAAATAAAAATTCCATTTCTTACACAATCTTATTGAGTTTTTCAAAGAATTATTGCTCTCTCGAGATTTTTTTTCATCAGGTGCCCTTTTTCGTGTTCATTTTTACAACTTTGTGGGTGGCGTCAGGACTCAACGGTACCTTATAGTGGTATGATAATACTATTAATCAGTACTTACTAATAATTTATATTACCAGTATCAGGTACACTTTTGTTTTAAATGTACTCCAATCAAGGGTTTGAGTTATGGGCAGGTCATCTTGGCTTTGTACCTTTGACCCTCGATAGAAACAATAAAAATGAATCCACTGAAATACTATCACGATGACGTTTTTAACAGAAAATGATCTTCCAACATAAATCGGTCAAAGTACAGCTTGATTTAGGAAAATGTTAAGATTCCAGCTTAGAATTGTTACTTCGCATCTTCTTTTTTTTAAAAAGAAGAAAATAGATTTGATCAATTTGTCCACTGATGAGTGAAATTAAGTCTTTATCAATATAAGAATCTAAAAAAGAATTGTTTCACTCATCGATTCCAGTTACGAATACGTACTTCATTGTCACATCTAACTGCGTAGATATCATATGTGGATTTGACTTAGAAGTCCCTTATCTTTTTTTCATGTTTTGTGATTTCGGTGGGGGGGGGGGGGGGGGTTTGCTTTTAGAAAAAAAAAATATTTCTAACATAACTGATACTAGTTCTATAATTCTACTAAAATTGTTTATCTCTGGGTCAATCTTTTCTATACAACAGTGATGATACGCCCCTTTCAGTCTTTTTTTCTTTGAAAAGAGAACTAGAGGAGCGGATCGTCATCTCGGCTAGCAAAAATCAAATCAAACATAATCAAGAAACAATAATTCAGATATTATGAAGTTGAAGTGGGTGATAATGATTATTATTTATTGTCCTATTATTGGTTTTTGTCATTTGGTTTTTTTCATCCCATTATTGGTTATTGTCCTATCCGAAAACATCTTGTCTACAAGATGCTTTTGAAGGCATACCAAACTTGAATTGTTGTTAAATAGTATTTTTTAGGATAAGAACAGCTAGTACATAAATTTGATGTTTAACAATTTTCCAGTTTAAATTCTTAAAACATCGAGATCCTGAAATTGTCAATACAATTCTGATATACATTTGCTAACTAAGGCCTATTCAAAGGAAAGACTGACTCAAAGAAGAGAAAATACTCGACGGAGATATTTCATTATACGTACGTCTCTTCCCTCTCTTTACATTGACAATCACGTGGGTCAATATTAGATAGGACAACCAAACATTAATTAACAAGGTAACCAACCAACTCCAATCGACCTTCTTCAGTCGAGTAATCCAATAAGCTTACTGCAAAATAAGGTTCTTGCAAACAAAATGACCAATCAAATTAATTTCGGTAAGATAGAACCTATAAAAATGTGGTCAAAGCACTTTACTGCAGAACTCCAAATCCTCTAATATTGATAATTAAGCAGAGAAGCTATAAACTGTTCCCAGGAAGAAAAATCTCGGGAGATTACAGAAGGAAATTCCCGATAAGGGAATTCCTATGAGATAAACTTAGATATCAATTCTTATTAATTAGTTCTTCAGTTTAAACGATTATTCAGACTAAAACTGATCATCTTTTTCATCGTCTTTAGAACTACATTGTATATTAGAAAGCGACGGAAAGATAAGTGCAGGTGATGTATTAAGTTATTGATTTTTCTTATTTTCTCTGAACAACCATCTTTTATTTATGAAAATAAATGCTCTAGATTAAGTAGATTACATACAAAATTTAATTAGATATTCCTACACGTATTGCAATTTCGCAACTAAGAAAAGAGGCAGACAAAAATTAATAAATTTTCGTGGAAACATGTCTATTATTGTTCTAAAAATTCCTTTTTCAAAAGTTTTAAAACGAATATGCGATATTTACACGAAATTAAATGCAAATACATTAATTTTTGCAATGGAAAATAAAACCCATACTGATCACATTTAAGTTCTGTTTACGTTTTAAGTTAATATTTTATAGATTTTATGGTCCTTAAAATGACTCTGTTAGCAATATAATCTATCACCAGGTCGTATTTGGCTGTCTTGTTTCATGCTGATAGCTAGGTCTTTCTTTTAAAACAGAATTCGGCTCTATGTAATGTTTATTTTCTTCCTGATCAATACATAGGGCTCACGGTGGATGTGACGGGTAGACAGGGGATGTTTACTCCTATAAGACACCTGAACCCATCTTTGGAATTCCAGGTGTCCGTGTTTATGTCCTCTTTACGGTTTTGTTTACAGATTTTTTTTAGATCGATTAAAGTTCAATAATTTCACCTTTTTTATCACAATTTTATTACTAGTAGTTCTCCAAACGAACTGAACTGAATCTAAACCAATTTGCAGATTTGTAGAAGAATATTCATCTTTCAAAAATAAAACATATTTATAAAAAGTGTTTCTATAAATAAAAAAGTTCTAAAGAATAGTGAGAATACCATATACCCGGTATGTCATGTCTTTGTTGTTAACTGGTTTCATATACAGCCGTTGTTTAGAAAATGCGTGTAAAAAATTCCCTTAAGAACCAAAATTATTCATAAATCGCAAACCGAAGCTAATTTATAAAAAAAAAAATAAATGGTCTTGAGCAGTTTCCATGATGATCCCTGAAAATATCTTTCAAATCGAGTTTTTTATCGCATAATATCGAAATGTACTATATCAAAATAATTATAGGAAACAGATGGTAAATTAAAAAAAAGTTCTTTGTAAGAAGAAGTAAATAAAAATAGAAGGGGAAAAAAACAATAAGATCTTTTGCTGGTAAATAACCTTGATAAATTTTTGTTCATAGATAGGAATTTATTGCAAGGGGGTAGTAAACATTTCGATATTTAGTTGCGTTGAAAAATCAAATCTTTTGATAACTTCTTAAAATTTTCAAGTTTTGACACGACAGAGTATCCATGATCTAGAAGAAGTTTCTTAATGTCAGTTTCATTTTTCTCGCTGCAGTAGTCACACGAAACGGATATGACGTTTATGTTTGTTGATTTCAGTGGCATCGTCTGCAAGACATTGAGCTCCAAGCCACCAACGTCTATACTCAGAAAATCTACAGCTTTTAAATTCATGGCTAGAAGTATTGAATGTAAAGGAAAACACTGAACATCCTTGTGATCCGATCCATCGGATGAAGACTTAAGCATTCTTGAATACAAGCCTCTTCGTTCCAGCTTCATCTGAAACAAAATAAGGAAACATATAGTAATTAAGACTTCAAGAGCAACAACTAAATACATGTAGATACCCGTATCTTGAAAAAAATCAACAAGGCTGTCGATCGTATAACGTGCAAAAGGTGGTAAGACGTAGTAGAATATACAATCTTAAAATGAATTTATCTAGCTTCCATGTATCATATTCAAGTGTTTCGAATCCCACTACTATTAAAGAGCATGTGTAACATTTTGCTGTTCACCTCGGGCAAAGTGAAATATAAAATCATTAAATAGTTTGTTTTAGAAACAGCTGGGTTTGTCCAATTATAATATATTTGATATAGTTGTTTATTTTCTTTGTAACTTTTTTAAAAATCTTCATTTCCAAAATATCTTTGACCACATGATAGAGCAATGTGTCAGATAAATATTCACATCCAGAAATAGGGGTGTTGAATGTGGAATTCCCTGGTTATTAATAAACTTCTGACGTCATGACCTCGGGATAGCTCTCGCTTGGCAAAAAAAGTGTAAACAAACCAAATGAATGCTCTTTTCAATTCATATTTCTAGGCATAATTTTTGCTTGAAATGCACCTTGCTGCATATCATTGTAAACTTTAGACACTCTACTTTTATTCTATACCCCAAAAGTATCTAAAACATGTGAGCTATTTTTATTTTTATCATTGAAAGGGAGGCATATGAATTTCCTACATGTGCTACGTTTTAGCCATTTGACCTTCACCCTTTAATTGTGGCCCGGATCCTATATGGAGGCATAAAATTCATTAAAAAATTTTAAGGCCATATTTGAAATCCTTAGATACTACTTAACTAATATACCAAGTTTGATTGAAATTGGTTGATATCTACATGTAAAATTACATATTGTGTATACTAAGGCAATACAGGAAAGAAAATGGCAAAAAATGGCAAGTATGAAATTTTAAAATTGAAATATGTAAAAACTGTTAGACAATAAAAGGAACTAATTATTACAAGTAAGTTGTTGATACCTCTTAAACACACACACACTCTGAAATATGTAAAATACAAGATTTTTAGATTTCTAGGTAATTTGATGATCTGTACCCTGCATTTTCATAAAATTTTCTTAAATTAAGAAATATAAAATCTATCATGAAAATCTGAGAGTGACAATAGGGGTAAACATTTAAAGTACATTTATTCATAAATCAAATGATGTATCACACTACTGATAAAAGTGTACATAACATTCAAAATAAACAGATTTTTAAGCCCACCCCCATATCCTTTTTCCTGACTGTGAAGAGGGGCCATGTGCAGCTGATTGGCTAAGAGTCTTTGTATAGGTAATCTTAATACCCTATGGGAGTCTGTTTTGACAGGTGATTGTCAAAGGAATATATTGCAGTAAATACCACTAAAAAAGTGTCCAAATAAACATTGTCATAATTCAATCTTGCTTTCAAATCCACTCTTCACTACACATGAAAACAATGAAAGGTGACCGTAAAAGAAGAAAAAATCTTAATTTTGGATTTAAAAAAGGGAACAATCATTATATTAAGGCTTATCAGGCTACGTCAAACGCCGCAGGAGCTTCAAGTTCAGCGTCAAACATCCAGGGATCCCCAGAGACCGAGACAGCACATCCCCTTGCTGAAGGCCAGGAAAACATCTCAAGGACACCGATCCTTCGTCCCAGACCTGAGCCATGCCAGGAGCTAAAAAATGAAGAAACGTCTTATGAGTTTGAGGGAAACCGCATTGTTGACATAACATTGGTCTTGGAAATGTTTAATGATGCAGCCAAATGCCACTTTGACCAGGCCAAGCACTGTAATTTTCCAGTGTGGGAACACTCAGGACAGAGGAAATGGGGGTTTGGATGGCAGAAGAGACTACTATGTACGGTATGTAATTTTCAGACAAATTACTATAAATTATACACTGAAATTCCTACCTTTAACAAACCAGGCCCTAATCCTGCCAATATCAACTGGAACTTTCAATTAGCCCTGCAGAACACCTCCATGGGGAATCGACGCAGTCGGGAAATGGTAGCTGCCTTGGACATTCCACCTCCTAACCGCAGTTCCATGCAAAGGGCCAGCAACCAGGTCAACACAGCCACTCTAGCCCTGAATAAAAAAAAGACATGGGTGAGAAGAGACAACTGGTTAAGGCCATCAACCAGGTCAAAGGTCAAGAACATCCAGAGGAACTGGACATTGCCATAGATGGACGCTACAACTCCATAACCTTCGGTAGCAGCAAAAAGCCAGGCTACAATGCATCACAAGCTTACGCCATTGCATGCGAGACCAACACCGACAAACAGTATATTATTGGCTCAGCAATGCAGAACAAACTTTGCTGGACTGGAACCTGGCTTCGAGGTAATGGTTATGATGTTCATTGTCCTGGGGGTCATGAAGACTGCACAGCTAATATTGAAATGTTCTCACCTCTTTCAGAGTACGAGATGGCTAAATCCATAGGCGAAGATCTGGCAGCGGACGGGTTCAAGGTGAAGCACGCCACAACAGACGGTGATGCCCGGTCAGCCCAGGGATTCCAAGATGCCATGCGAATTTTTCATCCAGACTGGCAAGTCACTCGACTGGCCGACCCAACCCATGTCAGCAGAGCCCAGTTCCGGCAGTGTCGCAGTGCCCACTTCAGCCCCGAGATGTTTCCCTGCAAAACAAGAACGAGGTTAGACGACATGAGAAAAGTTTTTGCACAAGATGTAAAGGCCCGGTGCAGCTTAGTCTATAAGAAACTCATGGATACCTACACTGGAGACATCAACATCATCTGTAGTAAACTTCCTCTTGTCGTAGAAAGTACCATCCTCTGCTACTCAGGAGACTGTTCAAAATGTCGAAGGAATTCAGTGGTGTGTGAAGGTGGAGACAGACACAACTGGTGGAATCAGTCTTATATCCTCGCCCCGAACAAACTGACATCCCTGCACCTGAATGAAAATGACAAGCACTTGTTAAAAGTCATTCTTGAGATGCGACTTAGCCAAAGTGCCATTGAGGAAATGAAACTCAACACGTCAACTCAGAAATGTGAGGGTCTTAACAGAGCAGTCAGCGAAGTTTTACCTAAGCACACCAACTATTCAAGAAATGCTGAAGGAATCCTCTCAGCTGAGATTTTAAGACAAAACAACAGTCCGGGACTAGCAACATCAATGAAAGCAGCAAAGATTACATTGCCACTGTCCGGCCACACACATCAGTACCTAAAAAGCATTGACCAGGAATATGCCTATCGCAGAGAATACAGAAAGAGAAAAGCAGTTAAAAGGCGAGAAATGCAGAGAAAATCTACGCTAATAAAACAACATGCGGCGGCTAGAAAAGGAAAGACCAAACCCGGATGCACCTACAACAAAGGGCAACTTGATCCCAAACCCACCTACCTACAGTCCAAGGGAGACAATCCAGAGGATCACACCTACTACCAGACATGAGTTGCCAAGACGAAGACAAAACGGCCCTTCTCAGGGCCAACCAAATTATTCGAAAAGATACCTACTATACAAAGTCGTATAAGAAACGTGTAAAAATTAACACCAGGCCACAACCCAAAACTTCCACATAAATACATAAGACACATCATACACATACGCACACATGTACATACATACATCCATACATACATACTTACTTACTGATCAATATTTTTGTCAAAAACTACAAACTATACCCCCCCCCCCCATCTTCCTTGAAATGACAAACCCATCAACCCCCATTTCTATTTTAGTGAAAAGTACATATTTTTACACAACATAATTTCTACTTACCTGAAATTATAAACTCCAATACACAACCTCTGCCTGCATGTGCAATTATGAGTCGGGCAAAGCCTGAATCCCATTTCCACGTGCGGTTTCCTGCAAATAAATCCATGCACATGTTATTGTAAATATTGGCCCAATCACCACCTTCTTATTGCGCCTCATTTTGGGTGGGGGAAATCAATGGATAGCTTGTCTGTCATTTCCAATAAACACCTCGTCTTTCATCTATGACTTCAAAGGGACCCCTTATTAAGAATACACATGCAAATACACATTACAAAACAGTTTTTCTATTTTTAAAAAGGAACTATTTGACTGGTCAATGGATGCACTAATGTGACCTCTTTCAACGACATATCAATTCCCCTGAAATATTGCATTCTGGGATGCATAATTAAAATTTTTTTTCAATCACTCAAAAAATTTTAATTTTTATAAAAATTAATTTTAAAATGTTTAAATATTCTTTTAAAAATTTTATTAAACTATTTCAAAATGCATAACCCACCTCCTGTCAAAATTTCATTGTCATATCTTTAAAAATAAATTCAGGGGAAACCCTCAAACACCCCATCATAAGGACCCGGACCACAATTAGCTTACATATAGACTTATATAGTAAAAACATGTGTTTTATTTTCTTTGTAACTTTTTTAAAAATCTTCATTTCCAAAATATCTTTGACCACATGATAGAGCAATGTGTCAGATAAATATTCACATCCAGAAATAGGGGTGTTGAATGTGGAATTCCCTGGTTATTAATAAACTTCTGACGTCATGACCTCGGGATAGCTCTCGCTTGGCAAAAAAAGTGTAAACAAACCAAATGAATGCTCTTTTCAATTCATATTTCTAGGCATAATTTTTGCTTGAAATGCACCTTGCTGCATATCATTGTAAACTTTAGACACTCTACTTTTATTCTATACCCCAAAAGTATCTAAAACATGTGAGCTATTTTTATTTTTATCATTGAAAGGGAGGCATATGAATTTCCTACATGTGCTACGTTTTAGCCATTTGACCTTCACCCTTTAATTGTGGCCCGGATCCAAGTAGCCTGTAAACTGGTTTTCTTTTAGAAGAACTAGCTTAGGAGTGTGTGATCTACTTTCGGTTTAGGCCTATTTGAAAGCCAAGGAAAATTTAGAAAAGAAGTACGATACTTATAAATATCTATAGTTTCGGTGTGTCGTATATATATTGATCCTCAATACTATATGCCTTATTAAATTGGTAAGCCACACAAGGAGAATTGACAATGACGTGATTTCTATATATAGATTTGTTGACGCGAAGGGAAAACTGGTTCTCGCACAAAAGTAGATTCTGCAAAAAATTAACGAAGAGTGGTCAACACTAATTTTATGTTAATTTTTTAGTCTGTAATTGGACTTATTAAGTTAATTCCTGTCAAACTTTAATGATAAGCTCCTTTTAAATGAATGATAATTATTGTTGATAATTCCGTATTGAGTTAAGAAAATATAGTTCAAGGAAAGTATTATTAAGGTAGGATTCTTCTCATATTTCTAATATTTAAAAATTAATGAAATTTTCACAGAATCAAGAAGACAATATCAGTAAGTGATAGTATCAGTGAAATTAAATTTGACCGTTTTATATTAGAGGCAAGGTCAGGTCAAGGTCATTATCTTTTTCCTTGACATTAAGAATAAAAAATGACTGTTGCCAATCATGTGATACCTACTTTTATTTCAAAAGTTTAATGATTGTTCTTTTTGCATAAAAACATATGACTATATCGGGTCTATAGCATGATATTACCAAATTTACATAAATAATTTAACTTAACTGGATATTGGCTAATCCGAATTTTCTCTGTTTTTCTTAATTTTTTAGGATATATTAGTTATTTTCATATGCTTCCTATATTTAACTTTTTCTTATTTTCACATATAATAAAGTAGTCTTATAAATGTACAAAATGATACAAAAACAAAAAGTTTTGATCGTTTACTAAGAGAGAAAAAATATTTTTTATGAATTTTTGGCTCAAATCTGCACTTTGATAGGAAGCGTTTAAAAGCTAATAAAGTTCTAGTTTGTTTGAAAAATCATATTTATTTGATATATTTTGAAAGTTTAGTCCCTCATTATTAATCTAACTTACATTTGAAAATTTCTCCAAGTCTTCGATTGTGTAAAAATTAAAACTAAATTCATTGTTCTATAATAATTTTGAGTGGCAGAAAAGAAGATATTTTCATACGCCATCATTCCGTCAAAAATATAGTCCCTGCTAGTTTTCAAACGCAGTTTACCATTTCTATTTAAAGTTATACAATTGTGATGAGGAAAGAGAAATGTGGTCTTTTAAATTCCTTACACCTCAATATATAAGACATATAAGCAAATATACTTTAAATGTTTCATCTAGTCAGAAACCAGAGAAGAATCCTACCTTAAGTAAATTGTAAACATCCAGAAGCACAAAGACCACTAGAAAGTAGAATGAAATTTCACTAAAAATCGCCTTGGGTGCTCTCGCAGACGTCCAAGCTTTTCATATATATACTGCGGCCAAAAGAAACTGCCTACTTTACTGTGGAGTTTGCTGAATATAAGTCATTCGGGAACTTCAAGTGTAATAATCCATATATTCATTGCATTCAAATATTTCCCTTTCTGTTTTATTTCTTTGACATTATTGATACCAAAGAGATGACATTTCAGGCTTTCTGGAAAGCCAAACTTGTTTTAACTTAATTTTATACAAGCGACAATTTCTTTTACAAGAATTATTATTTCCTCAATTCCCCTTTTATTCGGTATTTTTGTTATTAGTGATATATGTTGTAAGATAGTTTACTTCTTGCATTTTTTCTCTCAAATTCTCGTGAAATTGAAATCATTGCTTACCATAACCGGGTATGGAT